>NW_013952692.1:567827-573943 GCF_001266775.1 Austrofundulus limnaeus
ACAGGTTTTCTTTTTTCAAACAGATTCATTCACAGAAGATGAATAGCTGAATTTGGTTGTAAAAAAGGCAAAAAATTGTTTATTTAAGGATGCAGTTTTTACTAAATTCCAATTATTTATCCATGCAGAAATTACTAGAAATGAACATTGAAATCAAAACCAGAAACATCCCATATTTTGTTTATTCAGTTTATTTAATTCTTTAAAACAAGATCTATATACAGCAATATAAAAAGGAAATCATTCCGTGAATGAAAATGGTGCAGAGTGAAGAATATCATGTCAATATTTTGACAGTTATTGTAACGTTAAGATTTTAAAGAAGGAGCTATATGACTTTCAAATGACAAATTTAATAGGAATGTGAACGTTCTTTGTTTTAAAGTGTCAGTGGTTTCTTTATATATATATATACATACGGTATTGAAAGATGAGCTGCAGGGATGGTCAGTGACTCATCCTTTTTGAAGACAGTATGCAGAGAATTTGTTGGCTGGATAAAACTAGAGGTCACCTCAAAACCATGGAGGCTGTCTTAACTTTGTCAGGTTGTGTTTATGGCACCTGAGGCTGAGGTGAGGACTCCCAGCATGAAGAAAATGAGTCAAAAAGAACAACAAAAACGTCTGTGCAAGGATAAGAGAAGACATTAAATTCCAAGGTGAGGTGGGAGAAATGGCGGATAGGCAGCGGGTGTCCCGGTCATCAGGCCTCGACACCCAAACAGCTGCCGACTTTGTTTCAGAGCAACAATTGATTAGCCGATGCACACGTGACGTGCCACGGCTGGCAAAGGTCGCTGTTCATGTTCCCTCCTTCTCCCGGTCCTGAAAATTGGATTTGCATTTTGGGGAGACAATGGTTTCCTGTGTGTGTGAGGTGTGTGTAATGTGTTTGATCAGTCGGTGAGCCCGTTGCTGCAGTAACCGCCCTGTCGCACAGCAGTGTCTCGGTGGAACGTTAGAGGATGTCACCGTGTGCCTCTTTTCTTTGCGTTCACTCCTCACCCAACCATAAAAGCATTTTAATGTCATTTTCATTAAAGTGAACTAAACCAACAGACTGTCACAGCCTTGCATTATCTCTATGATAATTTAAAACTAGTGGAGCAGTGCAGCATGACAGTTTTAAAATCACAGAGGCTTCTCCAGAATACAGAAATACGGATTACTTTCCTACAATGACTTTTTTTTCCTGTAAGTTAAGAATTTTGTCTCTTTGCTCCACCTTCCCAAGAGAAAAAGCAGACAAAGTGATGCAAACCGAAACCTCCTCATTCATCCAGAAACCGTATCCAAGTCATGGAATGAGATTTGAAGATCTAAGCAATTACTGTATGCACTAAGATAAGCTGCCTTTTTTTACACCGTTGACCAAATCCCTCACATTTTTTTCTTAGTGGTTGCTAGTAAAAAATCCTTACTTTCTGCACACCTGGAAAAGGACACATGAAATATTTTTGGTGGATAAAAATGAGAAAATTGAAGACAATGAGAGAAACAGTTTTAAACTAGATCAGGGGTCTCCAACCTTTTTTTTTTTCCTTAAGAGCTACTTTCACAAAATGAAATTGTCAGAGCTGCCTTTTGCAACATTTAATTTTAAACTTAATCTCAAACCATTGGAATAAGCTTGTTTTGCTTGAACATACACTAAAAACGTTGTCTTCAACTCACATGAAACCATCACAAAGAACATTGAATTTACATGAATGTGCTTTTTGTGTGTTTATCCATTCATATTACAGTGTATTTCACACTACGAGCTCAGGGTTTAACTGGGACAGATTTGTGTACAAATGTCAGGTGACAGGTCTTGGACATTTTTTTCCCCATTGTAGACTCCAGCGGGCAGAAACCTCATGCAGTGACGTATGCTGCAGTGGGAGGGGTTTCCCAGGAGCTCTGCATGGTGTGTCTCAAGGAGCTATGAAAAGTGTACGAAAACGAATGCCGAACAACAATGAGACTGCGCATTGTCTGCTCGGCTGCCATTCGACCATACCGAGCCCTAGATTGTTTGATTGACAACCAAGGGGGATGGACATCTATGGATCGATTGGATATAAATGAAAGTTTGTTTGGCCAATGACAAATTCAATTTTGCTGCTCCTAATTTCTTATATGCACTGAAGAGCTACTTTAAACGAGCTAATGAGCTACCAGTAGCACACAAGCTACTGGTTGGAGACCCCTGAACTAGATACTGCATAGTGGTGCATATCTGACTCCCATACAGAACTCAGAAGTCATCAGAATGGATTCATTGTTTTGGGTGGGGGGGTGCGCTCATTGGTGGGCCCGAGGGATAGCCCTTAACATAACTAAACAACAACAACAATAAATAAATAAAAATGTAAAGCTCCTATGTTGAATAGTTTTTGAGTTATAAGCATTTTTCTATGTCCAGACACCCCCGTTTTAGATGGAGCCCCCTCTTCAAAGGCTGGTGCAGCGTAGGTCAAACACATTTACATTCCCACCAAATTTCACGCTGAGCGGCGCAGCCGTTTCCATGCTAAGCTTGACCAAAAATAAATAAATAAAATAAAAATAAACATTATGAAAACAATCTGACCCCAGCTTTGCATGTGGGGGGCAGGTGGGGGGTCATAACAGCTGCAGCCCTGTGAGATGAGACCTCATCATGAATGCTGATGCTAAACTTTGATTTTTTTATATAAATAATTGTCTTCAGCATCTTGAGATACATCTGGAGAAATGAGTATTTAAAAAACAAAATAAAAACAGGTGATTTTAGGTGAAATTTCCTCGTTTTACCCTTTTATATTATAAATTTGAGCAATATTTAAAGCCTTAATGTGTGTGGAAAATACACACATCTCCGTAAATATAGACATTTACAGACAAAAACACTTCATTTTGTCAGTGTTATGGTTCCTGCTACCACTGTCTGTGAGGTGAGGTTTGAGATCTTTTTTTCTTTTCAACTTAAGGTTTTGGCTGCTGAGGAGGAATTATGTTATGAGAGCTGTAAAAGTCCTAACTAGCATTAAATGGAGGAGTAGCCAACATGTGACATGTGATCTCATTTATGCTTCAACCACAAGTCTATCAAACGTGGCTTAGAGCTCCAAAATCCTGTTCCAATGAAAAACACGTCTTTCACCACTAATACAAGACAGGATTCTGCATTTCCTATACCTTCCTCTTCAAACTCAATCCGTTTGGATAATTCTGAGGATTTATATCGTCATTAAAAACAACTGAACTGACTCTTAAGGGTCACAGTGATACTCTCGCATTTTGAGGTCCAGCTGTGGTTTACTGAATTCAGAAACCCTGGAAATCACTTCAAGCTGGATGAGAAGCAAAAGGTTTCTGCTCAGAAAATAAATAAATAAATAAATAAATAAATAAATAAATAAATAAATAAATAAATAAATCAGAGCACCATGATTGGAGGTTAACCAAAGCCAGGCCAAAATGAAAACCTGCACTAAAACTAAAAGGAAAGAGATTTTGACTGCACAAAGACTGAACACTCAATAACCTTCAAGTTTAACCAAAGGTGAAAGTAAAGTACAAGTACTTCATTATTGTACTTCAGTAGAAATTTTGGTTATCTACTTGAGTAGTTATTTTTCAGCCAACTTTTTACTTTTACTCCTTCCGTTTTTACACAATTATCTACTTTCTGCTCCCTACATGTTTTACAAAGGTAAGAAGTAGAAAGTTGTTTTTCCACATTTCATTTGGGCTTATTTTCATTCTGGCTTGTTATTGTTAAAAAAATTATAATAATAAAAACCTTTCAGAATAAATTGCACGTAACTGTGGTTGGATGAGAAGTGTAAATACATACAGTACTGCACTGAAACCCTTTTGGTTTGTGCATCCATCACACCTGACACAAATTATGTCACACTTCATCAGGACATATCAGATGTATGTAGTCTAGTATCAAGACTGAAAGACTGTAGGTACATTTTACATCAGAAAGTTACTTACGTTTGTTGTCCATAAGGACAATAAATGTCAGATACTTTAAGACTTTTAAGACTGAGAGATCAGACTAACTTTTAAACTAATTGTACTTTCACTCAAGTATCACTTTGAGGTACTTTATAAAACACTGAATTTACCCACAGTAAATATAGCTCAAGCACATTTTTTGCAACATATATGAACTACTTAAGCTAGTAAAACTCTTTGTTTTGCAAGCTGTCTCTAAAACTTTAGGAATCTTAGGAAGTCTCCCTGCATTTGTAAGCTTTTACTTGGAGCTTTTCTTCTGTCAGAAACAGCCACTTACATTGTCCTGATGCATCTCAAAATCCAGGCAGAAAAAATCTAAAAAAAAATGTTGTGTGGGTCCTCTGGACGAGTTCTTTGTTGAAAATGTTTTGTTTCTTCTCCAAAAGACTTCTTTAGTCTGAGACTGAAGACTGAAGCCAGACGGAAGAATAACTTATTCAAAGGACCTACTCAACTTTTTTAATGCCACTTACTTTATTTCCATAAATACTTAAAGGCACAGTGTGTAGGATTTTGTCAATTCTTTTAGCCGAAATTGAGATAATCACTAATGACAATAATAAAAAACATGTCTAATCATTGCAGACAAAGACCTTGTTTTATTATTTTTACCTTATAAAAAGCTGTTTATATCTCCATGGTCGTGGGTCGCCACTACAGGCAGCCGCCGTCTTGCACCGCCATCTTGTCTACGAAGGCTCATGAAGGACAAACTGCGGTAGCGGTGTCAAAAACGGTTTTAGTTGTAATACTATAAATGTAATATTTGTTGTYTGTCATTGTAGCTGGGATAATTTTACTTATTAAAGCTCATAATCTTACCACTTGAAACATCACTAGCCCTGAAGCTGCTGGTAGACATCGCGGTTGGAATTATCAAAGGTTTTTGACACCTGAGAGACACCGTAGCAACTCCTTTGCGTTTGGAAGCGGGGGGTGGGGGTGGGGGGAGGACCAGGGAGGATGATTCAACCACTCAACCACTAGATGTCGCTGAAAACAACAAATCATACACACTGTGCCTGATGGTGGTGGTGGTGGTGGTGGTGGTGGTGTGTGTGTGTGTGTGTGTGTGTGTGTGTGTGTGTGTGTGTGTGTGTGTGTGTGTGTGTGTGCGCGCGCACTAAAGATTAAAAACTAAATCTAAACACCTGAACAGCTGTCATCAGGCCCATGGATGACCTGTTCTCTGAACATCACAGTATTCAGATTTGACAAGATGCTATTAAAGTTTAATTAATCATTTTTATTTTACTAAGTTCTTCCACATTTCAAATAAAATAATTTAAAACTCTAAGTTGTCAACCTGTATTGGCTTTCCAACCATTTTGAGATGATTTAATTTGACACTTGTTAACATCAGTGTTACAGCAGGTTTAATGTAACCTCAGCAAGCAAACATACAAGAAATAAAATTAACATATCAACAAGTGTGAATTTTCCCATGCAGCCTTGTTTAATTCTTGTTTTATCACTGAATATACTTTAAGGACATGGTTTATCTGGGGTGCAGGCAGTGCTTTTAATGCAGGTATTTATGTGTGTCCATAACACACCTTCTACTGAAACATTGTTTCTCTAGATATCTGCAACTTGTTACTTCAGCCTCAGTTACCAATTGAGGTTGAAAACTGAACCATTAAGGCTTATTCAGAGGAACAGAACATCAGTTTCATTAAAAAATACATTGGATGTAATAAAGTGAGGAGCCATCTTCTTTTTTATCCTAGTGTGTGTAAATAATTACTTGGTAAATGAAATGTGCGCCTAGAATTGTAAAGCTGCTAACGAGTTCTCTGTTCTCTGCACTGCCCTGATGGTAGCTGTAGGGAGGCACAGTGGGGGATGGAAGGCTGTCAAAGAGGCACGCAGTGCAGTGCCTCCACCGTGCCCCCGTACAGCAGAGATGAAGTGGCTCCATCCATCTTGCTGGCTCCCAGTAAAGAACAGGCTCATTTGGCCACTGAGCTCATGACAGATGGGAGGCACTGCAAGCTTTTCTCTCCAATAAGGGTGAGACCCCTGGCTCTCAGAATCTGTGGACTGAACTCTCAGTGTCTGTGTGTGTGTGTGTGTGTGTGTGTGTGTGTGTGTGTGTGTGTGTGTGTGTGTGTGTGT
>NW_013952692.1:575703-590946 GCF_001266775.1 Austrofundulus limnaeus
GTGTGTGTGTGTGTGTGTTGGGAGGGGGGTGGGACACACAACATGAGAGGGTATGTATCAACCAAGAGAGGATGATCTCATCCAGTATAGTTTACGTTTGTTTCTCGTGTTTAAAACATTGTGTCGATTCCTCTACCTGCTTTGGATTAAAGGTTTTATGATTTAAAAAAATGCACCAAAAACATAAAAACAGCAGCAATTGATGATAACACGGTTTTCACAGCAGAGCACTTTGCTCTGAGGTTGTAGGTTTGATTCCTATAGTTTATAAATGTAGAACTGGAGGCAGAACGTACAGTTAGAGAAACTAAATATACTAAAATTAATCTAATAATGATACATAAAAAGTAGTGTTGTAGTACCTGAGATCCGTCTTGAGACCACTTTTTTGATGGTCTTGGTCTTGTCTCGGACTTAACCACATTTGTACTCGGTCTTGTCTCAGTCTCACACATGGAGGATTCGGGATTTTACTTCAAGACCAGTAAAGACCACAACCAGGGGCGGACTGGGGCAAAAAAGTGGCCCATGAATTTAGTACCTGACTGGCCCATTCAAGGTCCGGGCTGGCAGATGATGTCTGCAAATGCTGGAGGCAGATGATGGAGGCAAAAACAACAAACATCTCAGGGCACTGTACAAAATCTAAGGATGCAATGTTGAGGAATTTGTAAAGTTATGAAGTTAGCAGAGCAGCAGTTAGTTTGCAGGCAATGACCCTCAGAGTTCCATATTCATCATTTTGATTTTACCCCCAAAAATAACATTATTATTATCTAATGCGGTATCATTTTCTTTTTTCCAGCACATGAACTGTGTGAATTTTAACTTTTTTTTCATTCCAATAAATAAATAAATAAATAAATAAATAAATAAATAAATAAATAAATAAATAAATCCAAGTGGGCAAAGTTATTAGTGAAACCCGCAATCATTTGTGATTTTTATCTTTTAGAATGCCAATGCATGATGTAAATTTCTGTTAAAACATTTTAAGCAACACAGTTTTATGAAATTATCAGCGACTGAGCACAAATTGGACCTAGTCATTTATTTATAGCTAAATGCATTGTTTTAAAAGTTATCAAACTAGAAAAAAATACAGCCACCTACATGACTACCATCCTCCTACCGGTCATGTTGTTCTCCAGACGTTGGTTCCAGTGAGGAAGAGGACGATGCACCAGCAGAAAATAAATGTCAGTTTCTGACACTTGGCTGAATTTGCTTGTAGCTGCTTTTTCTTTCTTATGTTTATTCTCCATTTTTGCTTTTCTTATTTTTAATATTCATTTTCTTCTTCTTACTTCTTCCTCTTCTTCATCAAACTTTTCTTCTTCTTCGGTGTTTGTTGGTTGTTGGTAAACGATGAAAGCAGTTTCGCCACCTACTGGTATTGAGCACAACTACACATTTTTTTATTTTCCTTGTTGCCTGTACTAGCCCAGTGATGCACTGGCCCACCGGGAAAAGTCCTGGTACTCCCAATGGCCAGTCCGCCCCTGACCACCACTGTGGAAATATCACTAAATTGCCAGAATATTGCCCAATTTATGTGTTGACATATTTGCTTTCATTGGCTGTAAAATGTACTGATTCAAATCCATGTGTGACTCATTGCTAAATATGTAATTTTGTTACGGTGTCACCCATCCCCACCCCACTTCACTTGCACGCGGCACTCTGAGAAAGTGAGCAGTGGTTATCTGGGAGTGGGAGAGAAGATGTCTGCTAAACCTTCAGTAATGCAGTTCAGCTACATAAATCATAAAGAATACATTTGTAAAACAGCAGAAAGCATACAACGACTTGTAAATTCTGCAGTGTTTCACTTTCAGAGACAGAGGGACAACGTCACACTTTTATCGCCACTACTAAAGTTAGCACTTTGCCTCTGTAGCAAAATTCTTTACTCAGTCTTACACAAAGACATTATTTTGTCAGTATTAGATCTATATATTAAGTTGGATACAAGTTTACAGAATACTCTTTATTTTAGGGAACTAGTTTTCTGTTTTTTGCTTTTTTTCTGGTCTTGGTCTTGACTCGGTCTCGCTCACCTTCAGTCTTGGTCTGAACTTGTTCCAGACCTTAAAAGTCTTGATCTTGTCTCAGTCTCGATACACTGTGGTTTTGGTCTTGACTACAACACTAATGAAAAAAGCACTTTGTTTCTAAATAAATGAAGGAAAAAATAATTTAGCTGGATTTTTAATGTACCAGTTTTAATGCACGTGAGGACTGTGTGTGTGAACATGAGAATGGATTTTTTTTAATCTCAGAAAAGGATTGTTAGAGAAACATTAACAACAAAGTTCCGCTGCTAATTGACCTTAGCTAACACACAAAGATAAAGGCTAAAACTCAACCATTTTTACAAATATGAAGCCAAAACTTGACGTGGCTGAAGCTGAGAGTGACAACATACATTACAAGGTACAAACAATGTGCATTTTTTCATCTTCACCTGTTTGTCAGTTCCCTCTGCAAACGTGCTTCTACAGCCAAGATTATTGTAATTGCGTTGACTGTGCAAGCTGCAGTACATGCCTCTTCCATCTAAAATGATTGCACTAAAAATACAGCAAGAAAAAAAAGAAAGACCATGAGTCAAACCACAAGTAGAAGAAGAAAAACAACATGTACGCTTGTTATGTGGAAATACCGTGTCAGGAGACTTGCTGCTATCAGCATTATATAACTCAGAGACCACAAGGAGGCAAAAAACTGCATCTAAAAGACAACTTCGTAGTTAGAAATCAACATAAATGCACACATGTGAAGCGTGCTGATCTCATGCATTTATTGTGAAAAAGCTGAGGATGTTATGGAAACGCCATTGTAATTGCACAAATTCAACTGTTTATGCCATTAAACGGCCCTGGTGTATTTGCTCTAAACAGATTTGTGCTAAACCTTCCTTTAGGATCGCAGATGAGACTTTTCATAAATACAGTATCTACTATGTGCTTGTTGAGCTTGTTGAATTTGCACAATTACAATGGCATTTTCATAGTAACCTCAGCGTTTACCTAGTTGACCTGTGACCTAGATCGCTAGGCTTCACCATGTGCATTTGTGATCATTTCTAACTACAAAATGGTCTTTCTCTAGAGTTTCTTCTTCTTGTCTCTCTTACAGGCCTTTAAGAAGTCGGCACATCATTGCCACCTGTGGCTGTAGACAAAACCGTGGACTTCTGAGTGGACTGCTGTGGTGCAGCTGAGCCAGGGCCGGCCTTAGCCAATTTGGTGCCCAAAGCAAGATTTCAGATGGAGCCCCTTGTGCAGTTTTCTAAATCTCAATGCAGATTTACAGATATGCATATATTAAATGAAATAGTATTGTTTTTCATATTATTTTATAGCTTTAGAAACCAGGTTGTATAATTAAAGTCATTAACAATTTAATTAACTTAAAACAGAATACCAGAAGTCTACTTCATACCTGTCAACAAGGAACATCATAACCATTCATCTTAACCAGCAGCTGTGGACTTGTTAAACTCCCTCAGAAATTTTTGTAAAATATTTACTCAAAACTCTGTATTTTCCAGCCATTTGAAAAGAGTTTTACTAAATTCTTGTGATTAATAAAACATGAAATCAATATTTTATGGTTTTAAGGTAGAAGACCGAAATCCAGACTTCAACCTGAATTTATCTGAGATCATAACTGAAAGTTGCATTTTCCTTATTTACACACTGAGCACAATTAGTTAGAGTTGACTGCATCATGTGATACTTTTATCATGATACATCCTCTGCACCATTCAACCTCATGTAGGAACAAAGCAGAAGTTACCTTCATAAACTAACCAGTGATTATTCTACAGATTAAATCAAATGTACTTTAATTTTTTTAATGTATAAATTTTTTACATCCCTCATTAGTGGCTTCCCCTTGATTGACGGTGCCCTTAGAACTTGCCTACACTGCCTACGCCCTGAGCTGAACTATGAACATGGTCGGCACAAACTGTTGCCCACATGGACACGGAAAAGCATGTACAACAGATTTGCATATCCTTAATTGCATTTTTGACATGCAAGGTGGTGGGAGATCTGCATTTCATAAAGAAATACTACTTTAATTCATCTTGTTGTTGGATTTATGCTTTTCACAGTAGACTGTGTCTTCTGTCTGCTTTCCGTCTTGCATCATTACCCTGATGTCGCAGCAAAAAAGGGAGCAAAGTGCTAATTAAAAAAAACAGGAACGGGTAATGGCATCGTCTCATATAGTAGACATTCATAACTGTCACAAACTTCATCTGTGTAATTACACCTCTCTGTTCAATAATGCAGAGAGCCTGGCACTAATTGCTTTCTGTGTGATCGTGTTGCCTTTCTTTTTTGTCTCTTTTTTTCCCCCTGAAGAGATAATAAAAGGTTAGAGCTGACCAACTGCACAATGCAGACAAGCCAAAATCAACACCCGGACTCCTCTGATTATCCAGGTACCACAAGAGTTCTAAGCTACCAGAAAATGTGTTGGAAGGGCTGGTGACAAGTTGTCGCTGAATAATAACTTTTAAATGCAGTGAGTAACAGTTAGATTACTCTGTGCTTTTTCCACTCTGGAAATTACATTATAGCTCTTCAGTGAATGTGAAGGACTTGACGAAAGCTATCACTGGCTCCTGAAAGGCCCTCATGCTCAGAAACGCACACGCGTACACACGAGCTCACACGTGCACGTCCAACAGCCAAGGATGATTTATCTTCTGATGAATGCTCGTAATTTGCATTAATTTGAGGTTTATTTGATCCAGAGCTTTCAAGAAGTATTTGCAACGCGCTAAAGATATGAAAAATCATTTAGGTCCAGCAGGGCACTTTACTTTATTAGGTTTTTCAGCCAATTGCTTTTATTGACATGTTGTAATTTCTTGTGTTTATAAACTTCATGATCAATAGCGTTTGATTTACATACCTGTTCAATATGTTAAACTGTTTCCAATCATTTCTGAATGAATCTAAGAGTGTCTTACTTAAGATGTGTGTGAAATATATTGTTTGGGAAATGTTAATAACCGTTTCCCAAACATTAATAACGCCACAACTGAGGGAATGTTGTGATTTAAAGTATCTGTGACATGCACATCAGTCAAATACAATAAATAAAAAAATAAATCTCTATATTTAAGAAACTTCGCATAATACTTGTGTACCCATTTTTTCATAACTGTCATTTTGTCTTTTGTATTTAGCTCAGCCTAAGTGAAACAGGAAGTGACATCAAAGGGGAATTCTTTAAGAAAGGGAACTCTTTGTCTTTGTTTATTGAGCAATATTATTTGAACTCTGACTCTTGTTCATCTCTCTGATAGAGGCTGAAAATAATCTAAACATCAGATTCTTCTCTACAGTTTATATCATTGGCCAATGTAGCAGTGTTCTGTTTACATTCTGACATCCCCCTTTGACATCACTTCCTGTTATTTCACACACAAACACTCAACAATTGTTCATCTCAGTGGTGTGATTTTTAAAAATATTTTATCAATGTTATATTTCCAAAAATGCATTCATGTTTATAACAAAAAAAAAAAAAGATGTCACAGGCACTTTAATGGATGTTGCATGTCCGTGAGAGCAGCATGCTCTGTGTTGTCATGCTTAGTAGATTGAAGTTAAAGTTGGATCCATGGTTCAGACAAAGCATGGAGTAGTAACTAAAACTTCTGATTTTATTAACAAACTGCAAAACAAAAGACTGTTGTGGCAGAAAACAACAAAGCTAACCCTACTACTGCTGCTGCTGACATAACCACAGAAGACAAGACAAAGCCACATCACAGAACAATCGCACACATCAAGAATATAAAGACAAACTGACTGATATCACTGACACCTGTGCAGGGACCCACAGGATCAGGTGCAGGAGATTAACCAGAAATACAAAAAACATGACAAAATACAGAACACATACCAACAAAAACACAAATCTTGACATGTACGTATGTAACTGTCATCAGGTGGAGAAATATTTTGTCTACTGCTTGAAAATGCTCAAACTTAAACTGTAGCTTAAAAGCTGAAAAACTTGTCTTTAGGTTAACCGTATAAAGGATGGCTCTAAAATCAAGTCGACCTTGCCTCTGTGTTCCGCCCGGAGTTCCTGTGTCTGGAGATCACTGGATCCTGGGAGGTCAATGATGCACTGAGCCTTGGAGCAAACCTTACAGATGGCTCACTGTCGATCCTTCAGAGCATGACACTGGAACCTGCCTCCACCCTGAGAGGCACTTAAAGGCACACATGGTGCATTTGCTGAGGTGTAAAATGTCTTCATGTTCATTACTTAAATAGAAGTATGGATACTAAGGTTTAAAAAGATTGTTTTGGAAGTATAGATTCAAGCTTCTTACTCAAGTAAAAGTGTAACCCCTAATTTACATTACTTGCGTTCCGTCTCCGCTCCGCTCCGGTCCGACCTCCGCAGCAAATACACACCCATTCTAATCAACGAGAGTGTTTGCACTGGTTGCGCACGGCGGCGGTGAGCGGAGAGCGATCCGTCAAAATTAGAACAGATCCTATTTTTGCCGAAGTCAACTTTTAAAGATTACGTCGCACCAACAGGAAAAGAAAAGAGCGCAACATCCGTATTTTCAAAATAAGACACTATTCGGCGGAATAATTTGTCGGAATAATGCCGAAATTGTAGCTATATTAATCAATACATGGATATATTTCTGCACAAATGCTGTCAGAATGTACCGTTCTGTTTGGGAAGCAGATGGAAACGTAGCATGAAGCATATGTGTACACACACGATACAAGTGGATTTTACTTTGAAATCAGAAGTTTCAGAAAGACGACAGCAAGACAGATTCAGCATAGATACCAAAAGCCTTTGTTTTCAGCTGTGTTTGGAGTTCGTCTTTGACAGAATTAATTATGTTTTGCTGTGACTTCAACATTTATTACTGAATTTATCACGCGATCTCCTTCCTGCACGTCTGTCGGACCGGAGCAGAGTGGAGGTGGTGTAAACTGGACTTGAAATGGTGCAGCTGCGACCTGCGCAGCGGAGCGGAGCGGAGACGGAACGCAATTGATGTAAATCCGGGGTAAATGTACTGGTTTTAATATATCAAAGTAAAAGTAATGTAAGGGGAAATAGTCAGTAAGGATGGTGACAATAAAGGCATTCTATTCTATTCTATTCTATTCTATTCTATTCTATTCTATTCTATTCTAATAACTGTGTCTAGGAATGGATATAATGTATTACTTGTTTTTTTCTCTGAATCCAGAGCAGAAACACAATAACACAACAGTATTTGTTTATTTATTTTAAGTCGTATTATCATCATCTCAGTATTAAACTCTGTTATCGTGTATCGCAGAATTTCCTGGTATCGTGCAACGGGCCAATCTGGATTGGGTTTTTTACTCTTTTTTTTCTTAATGATGTCAAGCTAGAATGAAACCAAGCCAATGTGAAATAAAAATGAAACGCGTTTTGCATTTTTAAAATGTAAGGAGTAGAACTAAACAGTCAGCTAAAAATAATTACTGCAGTAAAGTATAAATAACCAAAATGTTTGCTTGTGTAAAGTAATATTTGTACTTGATTACTTGACTTTTCTGCACATTTGGTGGATAGCAAGCCCAGGTTTGTGAGTGATTCAGACATCAGTGGGACCTCCTGGTCCCTGAGAAGTGACCCAGGTGTAAACACAGATCACATGATCCTCTGCTGTAAGCTGCTCCCACAACAGGCCAGCAAAATCTCAACACCATCAGTAAAAACTAGCAAAAATGCAATAAAAGAGTGAAGTGGGAGCTTAAATACAAACATTATTTTACTTTATTCTCCAAACAGACTAATAAAGAAATATGCTTTGGTCTCTGACAGATGCTTGCACAGGTTTTCAGAAAATGGCAGCTTTCCAACCATGAATGTCATTATGCAGTTTGCAGCTTCCCACTGAAAATCATAGCAGTCACACTTTACAGCTCGGCTCTCCTTTACGACAATGGCTCATGTAGCTCGTAGCTGGTTTAATGTACCTCAGCGTTGTATGGCACACATCACTGAGCTCCCAATGACCAGCATGAGCCACATATTTTCTGAAGGTCGCACGTTGTGAATAAAAATACTTTCACAGCCAAGACATTACCGCCGACAACATTTTCAAAGGCCCACCCACTGCCAACATTTGGTTCGGCCGTGAATAGACAGGTGTGTTAACCTGTCTCTTTCTGCACGGTAAAGAATAAAAAAAATAGGTCTCGCATTCATTTTAATTGGGCACTAAATGGCAATTTAACTGATGCATCCTGATTTACTGCTCCATGATAAACATAGGGTAAGCAGCCGTCGGCATCTGATGTGTCTCATAAAAGTAATTTGTGCCAGCCTGAGAAAAGCAACAGTGTTGAACACACTAAATAATTAAGCCCACAGAAAATAATGCTTCTCTGTGTAATAATAAAAAAACTAAAAAAGAAAGAAAGAAAGAAAACGAAGCAGCCAGAAGCAATGAAAATAAACCCAATTTAATAGAAATATTCACATCCTATCAATTTCAGAAAAAAAAATAATGAGACAAAATAATATAATTGCGTCAAGCTTTTTAGAAAAAGATACCCCCAAACATTCTACATTATTGAGATTTGGGCAGAGCACAGTGAGTACCAGAATGAACACCTTCTACATCCAACAGACTAATAAACTACCATGGAAACCATTCTGACAACAGACTGGGTCCAACATGATAACCGCTGTCTGTCCTCCAGCTTTGATACCGAGCCAAGACAAAAAAAGAGGCAAATGACGAAGATGTTAAAATAATGTAGGCCTCACTTTTTGTGCAGACTTTGAAAGGGAATTGTCCGGATTTTTTGTGGGACGGCTGCTGTTGTGGAGGCGAGTGCAGGCAGTGGGAAGACATCAATTCACCATCTCACTAAGGATTAGCCATTTTAATTACTTCCACCTCTCAGCTTGCACCATCTGCTTTGAGCCTGGATGCGCCTCCTTAAGCAACATGCTATTCAAATCATTTGCTGCAATCTGCACAATGTTCGCGTGATAAGCCATGCTGGGGTGTTTTCTGGCCTTTTGTAAACCAGTTTGCATCGGAGAGATAAGGTTTAGAACATTCGGCAATAATCTTCCCATGTCTGGCAACCCTTGCTGCTACCTTATTCGATACAAGGAGACAGTAAAATATAGGCAAAAGGTTTAAATAGTCATGCAGTGTTGGCAGATCTGTGCAGATTTATTGAGATTTGCTTAAATACCAGCTTTTACTTTGTCATTTCCTCATCAAAACCACGCCCAGAGTGTTGCTTTGTTTGAGGAATCCTTGAATCTCCTGTGGTAGCTATGTGGAGCTGCCTAAACTCTTGCAGGTACAAAGCTCCGCCTATTTACACAAAGCTCCTCCCAGCAGCTCATTCTGTAGCTGAGCTCCCGCCCTACAGAGCACCCCTCCCCTAAAACGTTGTGAAGACTTGCTGAAGTGGTAGTGTCAGTAATGGCAGGAGGTTTAGGAGGCCAGTTTCAAGGTGTTTAGACTTTAGGCTGTGATGCAAAGTCAAGATTATTTTTAATATAAAGCATTTTCATAACAACTGAAGGTAACACAGTTACTTGATTGGGCTCTAGAATTGAACTATGTGCCTATAAAATACATAATGCTCCCCCTTTAAACGTACCACTGCACAGTCATACATTTGCCATGTAGCACTCATAGCTTCCTGTTAGAACCACAGTTTTATTGATTTCACAAGTTGTGCATACTCAAAATAATCAATTCAGTTTCGTGCTTAATACAGCAAATATTGGCTGGTGCTGAATTTTATGAGCCAGTTGGCTTTTCAACCATGCCTGAAGATGAAATGGGACTATAAGATGCAAACAGTTGATGGGTGTTTTAGCAAGAGTAATGAGTTCCTGTGAATAATTATTAGAGCATTAAGCTGTACATTATATTCTTATAGCACCTTTTTCTCTGGCAAAGTTTGGCACTATCTTCAGGTTATTAAATAATAACCCTGTGACTCTGTAATTGCTTTCAGAATGAGTCCCTGAAATTCATCATCTGCAATGTTTAGTTGATCAGATTAATTCTCTTCTAATGAGTATGTTGATAAGTCTTGATAAAAAAATGTGTGAGTCTCTGAGACTAATGACTTCTGAACCAAAAATAAATAAATAAAATAAATCCAGCCCGGAAGTCTGAAAGGAGTCTGGTCAGTGTTCAAGGAAAAGAAGGTTGAGGGTTCATTATCGGCTTTGTACTGTTAGATTCTGTGGCTTTAGTGACACAGAGGACTTGGTAATTCCCATTCAGCTTCCTCCTTAGCATTCAACACTAAGTTAAATCAGACTAAATTAGAGCAGGAGGATTAGAGACAAAAGTAGCAACAAGCGAAAGGCGTCGAGATGAGAGAATCTGAGAAAAATCATTCAAAAAATGGTGTACACTCTTCAGGACAACATGTAATATGACAGGATATATTTGTTGTACATCAGTTCAGGGAAAATAACCTTTTTCAGCATCAGGGAACTGGTAACAAAGCTCTTGGAGAGGGTGGAAACCTACACAGTCAATATTACAGGGTGCATTAGTACAGAGATGTCCTAATTTAAACAATAGACAGGATCAATTAAGCCTCCTAAAGCAGTATGATGAGATAGCCTCTTTTAGCAAGACAGGGTCAAGCACTTAGCTTTTACTTGCAGAACACGGCTTAATTTGACTTAATGCAGTTCTGACTTCACTGGATTGGCTTAAATGTGCTGCAGCTCACACACAATCATTGCATTGAAGCTAATTTGTCTCTGATTAACTGATGACAGTTGCCTCTACACAAAAAAAAAAAAAAAAAAAAAGTGGAATGAGTTGTTTTTAGGGGAATGGGGACCAGACACTAATTGTGCACAAAAACATAAAATTAAACATTGTTTTGCTGTTAGCAAATCTGATCTTGACACTTCTGTTTAAATGTTAAATATTTAAATCTAAATAATACATGTAAATCTCAGTAAATAAGAAACAGAAGAAAAGTAAATTCTCACACAGTGGGTAAAAACAGCTTTAAAATAAATTTTAAAAATGATCAAACCAAATAACACGTGACTTTAGACTGTTTTTTATGAGATCTAGATCAATTAAAGTCAGATTTTTTATTCAAGTGGCCCTAATCCTCTTTTGTAGTTTTTGCAGATGCATTAGATCCCAACTTTAAAAACTAAGAAATAACAACACATTAAGAAATCAGAATTTTATAATGACATTTTTCTTCAATGTGTCAACATTTAACATACTTGGTTGTTTATTATGTTATTTTTATGCAAACGTGACAAAAATAAACTGTTGCAACCATTTCTGGATCCACACTCAAACATTTCAGTCAAGCAACATGAACTGCGTTACCTAATATTACCCACCCGTTGACCATTTCCTATTTAAAAGTCAGAAAGTGCAGCAGTTAAAATATTCCACCTCATTGTGGGATAACCTACAACAAACCTCTGATTTACTTTTAAAGGGGCAATATCCTTTAAAATCAGCTTTTTTGAGTTTTATATCATGTATAATGTTATACTCTCATAAAAAAACATGTCCAAAGCCTTGCTCTGACTCATTCATGCATGTTTGAGAAATCCTGCAGTGTTTTTATGAAGCCANGATAAACAAACCTTTGTCTATTCCCTTTGCTCCACATATTGAAATCCAAAAGATTCATTGAAATCAATTAGAATCACATCTAGGTTGTCATATGCCAGCCACTGGGCCAGCCACGTCTGGCTTCAGCTCCACATCGACGGGTCCCTGTTTTGGCTATAAAAATGTCTATTTTAAAATAAACTAGTGAAATGAGCTTCTCCTGCGACGCTGCCGTCAGCCTGCCAGCTTTGGCATTAATCAGTTTGGAAAACAACAGCTTCTGCTCAGGTGTCTCCTTTACAGCACTGCTGGTAATAGTTGCTCCTTGTTTGTTTTGCTATCTGACATATATCAGGGTAATGCTGAAAGATGYAAAACTTCTAAGAATATCTGAGATTTTGTTGTTGTAAACAGTGTGTAACAGCTTTGTTTTACTATAGATCATCCCATGCTGTGAAACGCAAAAACAAACTGACAGCAAATCGTATTGATGTTTCACTCTGGCTGCACTAAACTGACTAAACCTCATGTCATTTTTCAGTGGGGAAGTGATTAGTGAATATATTTATTTTTATACATCAATGTCAGTTTTATTTCCTAAGCATAACCAGGCTGACCAGCGTGCTTTACAAGTTGTTACAAAAACACCAAGAAAATAAATGCAAGGAAATCAAATATCAAAACAAACAAAAACAATAAAATAGACCATAAACTAGCTTTGTGAACAAAATGGAATTTAACASTGGTCTACTTCCAAGATTATCACTAAAAGACGATGCAATTCCAACACTCAGAATTATGCAAAACATTGTCGTCGTCTGCCCAGGTAAGCTGAAAAACAACTCAGGTTGTGTTGTTGGTTGTTTGATCTGTGATCTACGGTTAGCCTTCGTAACTTATATTATGATCTGTGTTTAGTTGGTTTACACCCCATTTTAGTAATAAATAAATTAGCTTAACATTGATGTGTGTGTGTGAGGATGACTGGGAGATATCTTGCCAAACTGAATGAAACGTTGCCTCTGTACTCACTCCGGTTCTTCAGAAAACTACTTTCTGGGTCCGACGGTAAGGTTCAGTTTTATCCAGAGTTGCAATTTTCCAAAACCGATCTTGCACTTATTTTTTATCATTATTATTAATATTACAACAAAATACAGCTACAAAGCTGCAGGTTGAAAACAGCATGAAGCTGTTGTGATGACATGCAGAAATGGGTGTGACAGAAGCGGAAGGAGGTTCTTAAGGAGACAGAGGCCAATTTCAAGGTGTTTAGAAATGGCCATGATGCAAAGTCAATTTATACATATAACTGAAGTGACAGAGTTACTTTATTATAGCATAAAATTGAAATATATGCCTGAGAAACACATAATATGGGCCCTTTAAAAGACTCCACAGACTCTGCAGTGTGAATATCAAGACTGTTTCAGAGCAACTAAAGGTGACATAGATACTTTATTATGGTATAGAATTTAAATATATGCCTGAGAAACACATAATATGGTCCCTTTAAAAGCTAACTGAAGGCTGTGACAACTTAAAACAAAAACATATATACTTTTTTTTTTCATCGTTCCATCTTGGCCCCATACACCCCTGGTACCGGCATGAACATAACAACACAGATCCTCACAGTTAGCCCCCGCTGTGAGGCTGCAGGACACGGCGGGGATTCTTGTTTTAGTAAAGCACGCATGATTAAAGCGAACTCTGTGGAAAGAGCAGAGACAGAATATGTAAGAGTAAAAGGTTGAATAAATGCATTCCCTGAAGAGGAGTTTGGCTTGAGTGCAGAAACTATTTTGTTTGGTCGTTGTTCTCTTATTTAAATGCACACTCCAATGTTTATTTAATTATGACACATATACACCTAATGGTTTTGACTGTTGGTAATTAATGATGGCTTCACTCAGCATTAATTAGTAAATGACTCTACTTCTGACATTAAGCCCCAGAAAGAATTTAATCTATTCTGTAATCAATCAAAGTGTTTAATGATGACAAAATAAATGTCATTGAAATGCCAAGTGATTTAATTGTTGCTGCTAATGTGAATGAATCAAAGGCAATTTGCACATTAATAGAAGCATTTAATCTAAAAGGTATTTGCTCCAGTTGCTAGTTTTATATAATTTCATCAGCTTTTAAAAACCTTCAGTTGGTGCTTGTATAAGAAGTCAAAACTACATTTGGCATAGGGCCTAATGCATTCAAAAAATAAATAATAAATAAAAAAGCAGATGCCTTGCTGAAAGGGCTGCTGCTGCTTTACTAATTATTGGTAGACTTTCATGGCTGCTGCTGCTGAGACCTTCCTCATATGAGCTGAAGTTTTCAGTCTATTTATAAAAAGACCAGTTTCACATAACGATATGTGAACTTCACAGCCAGCAGACATGTTTTGCTTCATCATCCTGTTGTTAGAAGCCTTTTAAAGATTGTTAATAAGATGGTATAGAGTGGTAACGTCTATATGTGGTAATAGATCTATTAATTGTGAAGCAGGATGTAATTATAAAAGCATGAACAGGGTGATTACTTAGAAGTGATAAAGTACATGCAACCGTTGACAACTCAAACTTGATTCAATGTAACATTTAATTACTTACCTTTTTTTTTGCTATCCAGGATCATGTAATCAATCTTACTTTTATATTTATATAAACAAATGAATAAATAAAATACAGACACCTCATTTTCATATTTCTTGACCAGCCTTTACATATATATCTGCCACACAAAAATGAAAAAACAAAACACGTTTCATGTGTTTTTAAATCCATCCTACCCGCTTATTCCTTTCAGGGTCACTGGTGTCCATATCCAGCAGCCACAGTGGGGGTGAGATACAGCCTGGACAGGTTGCAAGTCCATCACAGGGACACACATAGAGACAAACATTCACTCTCTCACTCACACCTAGGGACAATTTAGCGTCAACCTGACAGTCATGTTTTTGGTCTGTGGGAGGAAGCCGGAGGACCTGGAGAGAACCCACACATGCACGGAGGGAACAAGCAAACTCTGCCCGGGATTTGAACTGGCGACCTTCTTGCTGAGAGGCATCAGCTCTACTAACTTTTAAATTTAAAACCTAATTTTGAAATTTCAACCTTGAATCATAAAAAGTCATTTAAAAAAAACAGTTGGAAACTTTGCTTTCAGGAGAAGAATCTCAAGTTTGGATTTCGTTCGCTGCAGTTAGCTTAGAGCAATGTGTTCCTTTTGTGAAGCTGTACCTCTGCTCTTTCAATGATCTTTGGACTGTAAATATAAAAAAATGTTTTGTTTTTCCAATTCTGACAGCTACTGAGAAGATTGTATTTCTATCATACAGGCCTGTATAAAGTCTAATGTCACCTGTGGTTGAAAATCACGTTAAAAAAACATATTAATAAATAAAAGTTTATTAGCTAAGTTGGAACTTAATTTAATTTAAATCATATTTTGTTTCTGAACTCTACCTTGAATCCATCAAACTGCCGAGATTAGAATAATCTAGATTTTTTTTTATCAAAATTATCCAAATCAAACTGAAAAGGTTTGAACACAAACTGAGGCTTTGATCCAGATAAAAACCAGGATTAGATCACACGATCTAATCT
>NW_013952692.1:591855-594261 GCF_001266775.1 Austrofundulus limnaeus
CACACACACACACACACACACACACACACACACACACACACACACTCACACACACGCACACACACGCACACACGCACACAATCCCTCAACGAGCTCAACTTCCCTGCAGTGGAGCGCATTAAAAAACAATTAGGACTTTCTGATTTGTCTGATTTTCTCTCCCTCGCTTTGCAGCAACCCGCAGAGTTTGGCTGCATACCCCCAAGCCTCAGAGAAGTGTTGGGGGGGGGGGGGTCCTTCAAACAGTGAAGTGAAGAACACACTGAGACAAAGGGGTAACTTCCCTGACTCTTGAGCGTTGGACGGAATGAATTAAGATGCAATGAAGTAAGCACTCATCCATGAAAAGAATACCAACGGACACTATTGTAAGCCATCTAATTATGTTGCCAGGTTGATGGACAGAGAGCCGGGGATGAAAAGCTTTTGGTGAGGAAGTATTTAAAACACCCACATTCTGTGGTGAGAGTGTTAGTTAAACACATTGTATTCTGAGAGACAGTGTGAGAAACTTGGATTACTTTAAGTGTAGTTTCAAACTAAGTTTAAAGAAGTGGAGTGGAGCAATTAAAGGAGAAAAATATTTCAGAGAAGCTTAAAAACAGTTTTAAAACCTGCTGGCTGTGTCTAAATTCAGGAGCTGGGTCCTTCGATGGACTACCCGGTTTAGGTGGGCCAGGTCCTTGGTCGACCGCGAAGACCAGAAACAAGTGGCAGTGAATTTGGATGGTTCAGTCTTCTGTTTTATTCCTGCCATTACCCCGGCTTCTCTTCTGTTGGCTAGAAACCGTGACAACACTAAACAAAAGAAAACATAGATAGAAATTAGCAAAATATCAATATATTAGTATTATAAATATCATACAACAAAATTAACTTAAAGGCAATATTTGAAGAGCTAACAGATCTGCTGTAGGTCTATGTTTTTGTCTCTATTCCAGCCCTGTTTGTTCTATGGAGGTTTTTGGTTGCTTCTGTGTTTTTCTCATTAATTGTTGCAGTGTTTCTGATTGGTATGGGCGGAGTCTCTGGATGGACTCACCTGTGCGCTATCCTCCTCTATACCTGGTGTACTTAAGTCGCCTACTGAGATCCATCTAATGCTGTGATATTCAGTCTCACTCAAAACTGAATCAAGACGAAGTACTGAACTTCCTGGTTCCACGTTCTGTCGAAGCCTGTCATACTCACCTTCATGCATTCTTGTGGGTCCTCTGATGTCCTCCGCCCTGCCTCTCTCCAACAAACATTGTGAACCTGCAAAAGAGAAAAACTCCACTAAGGGATCTCCTAGAACTCATCTGTACCTTACTCCCTCTGACCTCCTCTTCATGCCAGCCTCCTCGTCAAAAATCTGAAAAGAATAATATTAATCAACAATCTCCTCCTCCTCCTCAGAACAAACTACAAACTGACTGTTTTCCTTTCCAGCACGTTCCTGAAACCCGCACTGTAAATAAACTTCACTTACCTTTTTTTTTTATATCCATTACCGGTCTCCTGTTTCTCTGTCTGGTTCAATTTTTGGGTAAAAACTACAAACAAACCTTAACAATTTCTGACAAGAACAATATTAAAAGCATGTTTATACAAATGATAAAAGCATTAACACAACCGTTTGAAACTTTTAATTTTTATACTGCCAGATTTTTTGTTAAAACTGTACTCCCTTCTCTCGCTTTGTCCGCCATGATGAGCAGGAAAACAAAATCTCTCGTCGGCCCACAATGCATTATGGGGTTTGATGGGCCAAGAAGGGTCCTTCTGACCCATCCTTCAAATTGGGAAAAAAGGAGGACACATTTGTCAGCCGCACTGGAGAAATCTTTGAATTTGGACAGCCTCCGGCGTGGCACTGTGACGTAAGCGGTTGAAATTTTTGACCTTCAGAGGACCCAGCCCCTGAATTTGGACAGAACCGCTGACGTGCATGTTGTTGTTAAAGGGATCCACGATTAGTTGTAACATTAAACTTTATTTGATAAACATTTATTTTAACTGTAAAATAAAGACAGCAAAAATACTGTAGGATGTTTAGTTTTGTAAATGTTTTAAAATATATTTTAACATGGATGGAGCCATTTTATTAACACGTGAAGCATTCTGGGTAAATGATGACATCAACTAGGTCCTCGGTGCGAGGCTGCTAGGGAGCTATATCCACCCTGAAGGTTAATCTTGGACAACATCTGATGATCGACTCTTTTAAATGAAACCAGAGAGCGTTGACAGAGAGGAGAAGGTAGAAATGACTCAGCCTGTAACTGAAAATATGGATGGAGGACAACAGAGCTGCTTCATGGAAGAACCTTAGCTTAGCCTTTGTGCTAGCGCCAATACTATATTGCCTTATATGTATTAGCTTGGCGCTAGCGTGACAAACAAGCTAAACTGTTGTCCTCCATC
>NW_013952692.1:596809-608657 GCF_001266775.1 Austrofundulus limnaeus
AGTCTGGATCCTCCGGAGGACCCGTCCTGCCGTTTTGGACACAGCCCTAGTTGATGTCATCATTTACCCAGAATGCTTTGCGTGCAAATAAAATGGCCTCGTCCGTGTAATATATTTTTAAACTTTTAGTTTAAAAATTATAAAAACTGAACATCCTAAAGTACTTTTACAGTCTTCATTTTACAGTTAAAGTATACGTTTATCGTATAAAGTCTAATGTTACAACTAATCGGGGAACCTGTTAAAGGGGAGCGTAATTTCAGCTGTGCTTCTTTTCCCTGCAGATAAATAACTTTGTATTTGGGAATAGTAGGACTTATGAGCCCACATTCAATTATTAGTTTTCACAGCAAAACAAACAGGGAGGTTGTTTGTCACGTCTCCGTATCTCCCCTCCTCAGAAACTTCAGCTGCTTTCTGTTTAGGATTTAGACATCATGTTTTCGTCACGTTGCAGAGGTCTCTCTGAAATCATTCCGTTTCCTCAGCTCAGCTTAAGGCAAACACACACTTAAGCGGAGTGAGTGTCCCGTCTGATGGGTGGGGGTGGTGGTGCTCCCCCTCTGGCACACTTCCGTCTTTATTTCACAGTCAGGAACTAACGGCACACTGAAGAGACGGAACAGATACGTGTTAGAGTCAGGCTGATTGTATTCATTTTAACTGTTGCTAATTTATTCTCTCAAATAACACAAGCACTAATCTAATAATGACAAGGAGGGGAAATTACTTCTCACCAGCGCTCTGTCACGCTGCAAATGTGCGACTGCTCCAAATATGTTTGATTTGCTTTCACCATATATGTGTGCATGCAAGGATTTTGTCAGTATTGTTAGTTCCAGTGTGCATTTTCCTGGCTGGCTGGTCTGTGTGTACATGCATGTCAAATTCTTCCTCCCATTATCATTATTTAGCATGGTGAGCAGGGCTGAGAGGAGATTACTGTCTTAGTCCTCCTCTACATTACTTACTTTTTAATAAAACTTCAAGCCTGTGATTACATTTCATATGCAGATACAATATGCTGTAGGAATAGATAATGAGCCCCGAGTCAAGGTTAGTGCTTTTGTCACACCATGTTCCGCACTTTCTTAATCAGTGCTGTGCGATTACATTCTGACTTGTTCAAAGTTTAGCTCACATGCGTTTAAACTGAGTTAAGTTGTGTTCATGTCTCAACACTCAAAAAGCCTCAGTCCCAAAGTGAAGTAGCTCACAGCTGTTAAGGTGCTATACAAGTTGGTGGAAAAAAAAAGTTGGGCAAATTGCAAATAAACGTGAATTTTACACTGCAGTCCCACTGAACGCTGCAGTGTTTGTGGCTGAAAGACCACTGAGCCGTGTGGCCGTGGTTTGAGTGGCCATCATCTGATAATCAGAGCTTTTGTGTGCAGCTTGCACATCGTTTCGTTGTTTGTCTCCGCCCACCTTGGCTCACTTTGTATCCATCTAAGAATCTGCTTCCATGTTTATGATTTAATCTTCAAGGATGTGTTTTAGAGATGAAGATGGGCAGATTTGAACAAGTAATAATACTCCGTAGCGATGCACCGATGTGACAATTTCAGCTGATATCGATATCCGATGTTAATATTGCCGTTAGGGCCGATAACCGGCATTTACCGATGCACAAATACACTTGTGTCTTTTTTCAATACTGTAAAAAAACGACCAGATATGACTCTTTACTTTAGTTCTAGCTGGCTGCGCAGCGTCACTATCATGAGTAAACAGATATCGCCTTATCAACCTTCTATACCGTCAAATACTTTAAGACTTTAACTCAAGTACTATTCTTAGAGAAGACTAACTTTTACCAAAATCATTTTATGGTAATATATAATTCAGGTGGCTTTGAAACAAACATGTTTAAAACTTAAGCTGTGAGCCTCCACAACTCAGATAAGCAGTGGTGGGCAGCGCCAATCTAAATATCGGTTGCAACAACCCTAAAGCACAAACTCAAATATTTAGGTTATATAATTCTAAAGCACTAATGCACTGAAAAAAAATTAGCAAAATATAATTTTAAAGCACTAATATAATCCAGCTGACGCATGGAACATTCTTCAGAGTCAGCATGAGACAATATTTACTGTGTGCTGAATGTTGTTACTTAGTGTCCTTGGCGGGCCAAATGGGAGTCACCTGCAGGCCACATTTGGCCCGTGGGCCTTGAAGTTTGACACATGTGACCTTGTAGATAAGTGACACACATAAGAACAAAAGGTATGACAGCTGTTATCCTCAACTATGAACAATAATGTTGATCAATAACTCTCAAAGACCTCAGTAATTCTAAATTTAGCCCATAAATTTAGCAAGTGCTATTCCACTAATGAATTTAAAAAAATAGCAAAAGCCCTAAAGCACTAATAAGGAAATTAGTTCCCCTATTAGTGCTTTAGGGGAACTGTGCCCACCACTGCAAATAAGGAAGTTGAAAATGATTCTGCAGACTTTCTCATGAATGCCTTTTACTAGTTGCAGCCCAGTGAGATACGTATTATAGATTTTTACGAGCCTGAGATTTAAAGTGACAACAGACTATACATTATACCCCCTTGCTACCATTAGCAGCCATGGTAACACATAGTTATTAAAATTACAAAACGATCGTAGAGTTGAAGCTACATTTACTGCAATGATGCAACAGATGTACTTTGTCGTCCATCACCGTGATGGCAGGGTACGTTTAGAAGGAAGTGAAAAGTGGATTAGCCATGCTGCTCCCATCAGTAGGAGAAGAAAAACATGAAACCTGGATGTGTTTAACCAGCTTCCTTAGCAAGAAGGATTAATTATAAACACACTGAGGCCCAGGGGAGCTAATGTTACACTGAGTAAAACAAGTTCTGTTTGGATAACTTGTAAATTAACATGAACCAGTTAATTGCAATCAGGCGTGCAGTTGGTGCAGATCGGGTCAGTGTTTTTGAGAAATTTTGAAACCAGTTGCAACCTGTGTGTGTTTTCATACTGTGTAGTCCCCACCCCCTTTTTTTTCATCATGCACTTTTGTGGTTGTGTTTCTCTTCTGCTTTCTAACCCCCCAGCTGGTTAATGCAGATGGCTGCTTTTTCTCAGTCTGGCCCCTGTCAAGGCACTTCCTGTTAAAATGAGTTTTTTTCCTCATCCTTTTTTTTTTACCCACAGCTTTACACACAACAATGGAGATTTAAGTGAGGTTATGGTCAAATGCAATTCATTGGTTTTCTCATCTAGAAGCTAGTGTTTTATAAAATCTAATGCATTAAATCAGATTGGATTATAATTGGACTGCATTTAACGAGGTTTGAACTTGAGGGTGACTGCATAGGAATGTTCTGTTTATAAATACTGACTTGGAATTACTTGGCATTGTAACTGAATTGGATTTACAGCATTTGTTTTTTTTTTTTTTCATAAAGTGGCATTTTTGTGGTTATTAAATCTTTATAAAATATAAAAAATGGTATTAAAATAAATTGAACAAAATAGTTTCAAGATCACAAAAAGGACTAGAAAACACCATTTTGAACTGTGAGAATTTCATTATTCAGGGTAGGCTGTATTTTATTTTTACTTTTTTGTCAGAATGATATTTTTTGTGTTCAAAACTCTTTAACATCAGTTTATTATAACAACAAATCTGGGTTAAACAGAGTTCAGTCATTCACATGATGCTAACAGTTTCATAAAATGTCCTTCCTTTTCATTCAGACACTTTTCAAGAGTGACAAAAGAGCCTCGATGCACACAATAGTGCATTAAATGAGGTCTTTAATAAAATCCTAGACGTGTCAGAGGTTTTTCACAGCATGCCATGTTTCCATAACAGTTCATATGTTTTAACTTATTGAACTCCTAAGGGTTTAAGTGCACTTCTGTGACGCTGCTCCCCACCCAACTATGAAAAAGTGATATTTAACTTAACCTGAAGGTATCGTTGCTTGTCAGCTGATGAGCTGAAAACTCAGTCCTTCAACAGTTTTCTCACAGCATCCTGCTGTAAAAAGTAGTTTCAAGCAAACAAAAGTACATCATTTTGTTGAAGCTGCTGAAAATACTAATATCTGGTTCTCAAACAGATATTAAACTGCAGCTTAAACACTTTTAAATACAGTTTTCACTTGTTTAGTTTGCTTTAAAATCGATAAGGTGTTTCAGCTAATTGTAGAAAATGGAGGGAAGTTGCAACGTAATGTGACTTTCAGAGCTGAGATCCTCTGACATTTAAGAGACTGAAACAGTTGAAACTGTTGTGATGCTGAAAGCAATATAAAAAATGTATTAGGTGTAACAAAGATTCTAATACAAAATGTTCTGCAAAGCCTTTAGGAGGCAATTGGCAAACAATGTTTACATGCTAAATGACATTTTACTTAATTGTTGTTTTTCTTTCAGTTGCAATAAATTATCTGACTTGAATTTATATAGATAAATATGCAGTCATGCAGAAGATATGGCAGTTTGATAAACTGGCTCGATGAAGAAATCTGTAATATTTTGTTTAAAATATTGTTGCCTACGGAAGAAAAGCACATCTTTTATCAAAGAAACACAACGCCAGGTTACATCCCAGTTTTCTCTCAAAAACAATCACATTCTGCCAGATATTTCTTACAAAACATTCTTCCAGGTCGTTGCTCACTTCTTTCCCTTGATACAGCAATTGTCTAAAATAGCACAATCACGTCAAGCAGATCTGCCAGCATTGGTCTTTTTGACATGCCTCCTCAGCGACCTGCCCTCACATGTGATTTTTGTTATGTCCCAGTGTTTGTGTGTGTGTGTGTGTGTTTCTATGCATGTCAAGCCTGGATCAGGTTGGGTAGGATGTGTGTGTCGTTCCCCCGACACACCTCACACAGAGAGGCGAAGGACTACAGCAGAGCTGACAGTGCATGACTAAATGCCCCCCGTGAACCTGCCTGAATGAAGCTGACTGCTCCAATGAGGCGATGCAGACGAGACAAAGCACATGTTGGGCAAGGGACCAGAGAGTGCTGGAACAGGCCATGCTGGATGTGTCAATCTCTGCTGCTTGGGGACAAGGAGACTTTGTGTTGCAGCTAAAGGATGGGAAGCTCTCCATTGACCCGTCAATTGTGGGACATGGAAAAACCGGAACTATTGTTCGTTAATTTGGTTTTCAGGTTGTTTTGTTTCTTTAGAGAGATGGGAAGCTTGGTGACAAGCTTGATGGATGTCTGCGCCCCTGCCCTCTGACATCTCTAGATGATTACTCTTTGTGCCGTGGCAGTTTGGGTTTTTGTAGGAAATTGTTGAAAAGTGTAGGTTTGATTCAGCATGGGATGGGTCTATTGCTTGAAAAAAACTGTCTTTGTTGGATATCTGAGGCCTGTTTTCACAATAGTTCTTGGAAGCAGTTTATTCTGCACTCCAAAAAGGATTGCATGCAACCAAGAAATAAACATAAGCAAACTCCACCTTGTCTGCATCATCCAAAGTCAAGTGGTGGTCCTTGAGGGCAGAGTTTAGGCAAGCCCATATTGAACTAATCAATTGCCTAATGCTGATGCTTGTGGAAATTGGCTAATTATCCCAATGCCTGGAGGAAAAAAAATCATTTTTGCTGATGACTCTGATTGGGCCAGCCACACTCCAGCTGATTATAAAAAGGAGCTTGATTGTGTTGGAGCGGGTGTACTGCCTGCTGTTACCAGTGGAAAAGAAAAAAAACGCTGGCCTGTATTCATGGCCCCAGTTAATAACCCTTTAGCCTGAACATTGGTCTACTAAGAAAAAAAAAAAAGAAAAAAGGTCCAGTCACAGAAACTCCAAAACTGGTGAGAAATATGTTCCCATAAATAGTTTTATGATAAAGATGAGAGCAAAAAAATGGTATAATTCAGAATAGATAGAGCATTAAAATATCTCACTTATCTTTGTGTTTTATTAGAATTTATGAGCTGGTGTCAACTAAACAAAGAAAATGGAGCGCGATATGACAAACTGTGTCATCAAATCTTCTCGGAGAAGATGCTGAACTGAACGTTGTCAGCACTCCTTAATATTTCTCCGCCATTAAAATGTGCAGATTGACTTCATGAATTATTCAGCTTTCAATAATCAGTTTTCACTGGTCCGTGTTTATAATCAAAGTTTTAGTTTGCCGCAGTTTGCGGGGTTCTCGTGTTATTGTATTTGCTCGGCGGACAACAAATAATACAATTTGATCTCCCCCCCCCCCCCCCCCCCCCCAGTTCTCTCATTTGTGTCATACTTCAAACTGACATGCTGAAGTCTCAATTTGATTATCAGAGAGGCAGGAGGACTCGTATTGTGCTGCCTGCTCAGTTGGCCGCTCCTTTTGCCTTTAAACTTTGCTGTTTGTCTTGCATGAATTTTGGTTTATTCATCATTTTGAAGCAAACAACAAATTATGCAAATAGCACTCTGAAGCAACACATTCAGCAGATTTCAAATGGTCTTTCCACCATCTCCTTTCTGCATCTGTTGTTCTCTTTGTGTATTTTTGATAAATCAAGTGAATCTACAGGCGATGCATCATTCTGTGTCATCTGTCAGCAGCAAATGAATAGTAATTCAGATCTTTTTTTTTTTTTTTTTTTTGGGGGGGGGGGGCGCTTTTGTATCCTGCTTCCTCTGAGGACTGCTACCACAGGAGAACCAAGAGGTGAACAGAAGTGAATAGAGAAAAAAAAAGATTTTGTCTCTTTGAAGAAATTGCCTGTGATATTAACATCTGATATCTGAAACATGGCTGCTTCAAAGTACCTTTTAAATTTTGCCAGGACTTGCCACTGAGTCTGGATGGGTAAGTAATGCACGGGGAGTAAAATCAATACTAACCGCTGGCGTCTGTCGCAAATGAGGGAAGGGAAATTCATGTGGCAGTCCACTAAAAATAGATAAAAACCAACCGAGCAGATAGAAAGCAGACACCTCAAGGCCAGAATCTCCTGAGAGCAGCTGTCTACTTACGCACTCTTTAGGCCCCTAAATCTCCTGCCACCCAGTGCAGGTGACACAAACTGCCTGCAGTGTGCCACTCTTGTCCCGCCCCTCCGTGTTATCGTTCATTTTCAGTCCCGTCCTTGGAACGTTGTGTGGTCCCCACATCCAAGTTCTACCTAAGATCCTCCTTTGATGAAATGACAGTTAGATGTTTGGTGAAATCTCGTAAATGATGTTGATCTCGTGACGATGTGAGAGCTCATGATTAGTGCTTGAAGTTTGTGACGAGGACAGCTCTCAGGATGACTCTTTTTTGCAAACAGACAGACAGGGTGACAGCAGCAGGTAAAAAAAAATAAAGTACTCTGAGTATGGACTGGGAATGGTGCTCAGCTATGTCCAGAAGTAAAACCATCATTGCTCCACAGTGGGTAATAAAGCTGAAAACAGCACCAGCATCACACAAAGACTCTGACTCATTTTTGACAGATCCTTCAAAATAAAACCACAACTCCTCTTTTTTGCACACACTGACAACAAGAAGTCATGGCGTGATGGAAAACAGCTGCATCTATTCAATTTAATAAAACTTGGAAATAAATTCACCTCTACAAAGTCTTTCTTTATCACCGACTCTTCAAAGAGGCAATATTATACAAACTCAGATGTCTTATTTATGCTCATTAGTGAAGGCATCATTAAAGTAATTTCAGTACATATGGCTGACATTCAAGCTTTTGCATCAAAAATCCAATCTGTTGGAGGACTTTTTACTGTATCAAAAAATACATCAGAGCTGAACTTGGATTTGATTGGCGCTGCTCAATTATGTAATTCTTCTAATCAGGGCTTTTCTTTTTCTTCTTCTTTGAAGAGGAAAATCTTAGGTCATCCACTCTTAGTTTTCCTCTTTTCTCATTTACTTGCCTCTTTCCTTTTGGTAATTTTCAACAGGAATCTTTTAAAGCAGTTGTAATTGAAAGAAAAGTTGATAGTTAAATTCTGCAAAATTACGATATAGCGGGTAAAATAAGTATTGAACACGTCACCATTTTTCTCAGTAAATATATTATTAGAGGTGCTAATGACATGAAATTTTCACCAGATGTTGGTAACAACCCAAGTGATCCATACATACAAAGAAATCAAACCATAAATGTCCAGAAATGAAGATATTTGTAATAATGTGGAATGGCACAGGGAAAAAGTATTGAACACACTTACTGAAATTTATCTAATACTTTGTACAAAAGCCTTTGTTGTCAATGACAGCTTCAAGACGCCTCCTGTATGGAGAAACTAGTGGCATGCATTGCTCAGGTGTGATTTTGGCCCATTCTTCCACACAAACAGTCTTCAAATCTTGAAGGTTTCGTGGACCTCTTCTATGAACTCTGATCTTTAGTTCTTTCCATAGATTTTCTGTTGGATTCAGGTCAGGTGATTGGCTGGGCCATTCCAGCAGCTTTAGTTTCTTTCTCTGAAACCAACTGAGAGTTTCCTTGGCTTTGTGTTTGGGCTCATTGTCTTGCTGAAATGTCCAGCCACGTTTCATCTTCATCATCCTGGTAGATGGAAGCAGATTTTTATCAAGAATGTCTCTGTACATTTTTCCACTCATCCTTCCTTCAATTATTTGAAGTTTGCCAGTACCATATGCTGAAAAACAGCCCCACACCATGATGTTCCCACCTCCAAACTTCACTGTTGGTATGGTGTTTTTGGGCTGATGTGCAGTGCCATTTGACCTCCAAACATGATGTGTATTCTGGCATCCAAACAGTTCAATGTTGGTCTCATCTGACCAGACTATATTCTCCCAGTATTACACAGGCTTGTCTAAATGTTGTGCAGCAAATGTTAAAGGAGCTTCAACATGCTGTTTCTTCAGCAGTGGAGTCTTGCATGGTGAGCGTGCATACAGGCCATGGTGGTTCAGTGCATTACTTATTGTTTTCTTTGAAACAATCGTACCTGCTAATTCCAGGTCTTTCTGAAGCTCTCCACAAGTGGTCCTTGGCTCTTGGACAACTCTTCTGATAATTCTTTTCACTCCTCTGTCAGAAATCTTGCGAGGAGCACCTGGTCGTGGTCTGTTTATGGTGAAATAATGTTCTTTCCACTTCTGAATTATGGCCCCAACAGTGCTCACTGGAACCTTCAGAAGTTTAGACATTCTTCTGTAACCGATGCCATCATTATGCTTTGCAACAATAAGGTTGTGAAGGTCTTGAGAGAGCTCTTTACTTTTACCCATCATCAGATGGTTCTTGTGTGATACCTGGCCATCATTTGGGACTGAACCAGCTGATATTAACTTGCACTGACAAGGGGCAGGCTTGCTTTCTAATTACTGAGAGAGTTCAGCTGGTGTCTTGGCTTTCCATGCCTTTTTACACCTCCCTTTCTTCATGTGTTCAATACTTTTTCCCTGTGCCATTCCACATTATTACAAATAACTTCATTTCTGGACATTTATGGTTTGATTTCTTTGTATGTATGGGTCACTTGGGTTGTTACCGACATCTGATGAAAATCCCATGTCATTAGCACCTCTAGTAATATATTTACTGAGAAAAATGGTGATGTGTTCAATACTTATTTTACCCGCTGTAATTTTAAAGCTATTGGATAGTCCTTAATAAACGGAAAAGTAGAACAAGGCAAATTTTAAAAAAGAAATTTCTAGTTCCTGTTCAAACTTGACTCTTTTTTTCTGTTTTACTCAGAGAACCAATCCAAAGTAAAGGAAAAAAGTAAACCAAAGGTTTTGGTGCACAGGCAGAATGACAAAGCAATGAAAACCTGACTAAAACCTGCACTGACGTGGACAGAACTATATAACACACAACATAGTGGGGTACTAAAACAAAACAAGTTGGGTGGGATGTGAACAACAAAATAATGAACACTGCCAAGAATGTGATTTTCAAGTTGTTCAAACAAAACTAGGCCCAAATTTTTCAACTTTTTCTATTTTTCTAAACTGGCTATTCAAAGAGCAGACACAACTCACTGGTCACTTGGACCCAAACACTGGACTCAGTGAAACTGCTGTGTGAACATTTGCATATTTTCTAACAATTTACCCTTAATTTGGATGTGCCAACTAGTTTCCAACAGTCACAGCTCAGTGAGATATTATTTTCAATCAACTGTGACAAAAACATAATACAATTTCCTATTTTCTGTGAAGGTTAAAAGAACATTGGGAAAATTAGCAGAAGTTATGTCTGGTTGTGCTTCAAATTAATGAAACCCTGTGCCATTGTATATAAAGTGACCATTTTTGTTTCCTTTTAAATATTTGAGGCAATTTTATATCGGGCTGCATTTCTTTTAAAGGGGTCATGCAACCCCCCCCCCTTTTTTTTTAGCTGTTAAATGCACTTTGTTGTGTACTAGGAGGCAGAAAAGTTGAATTTAACCTTTTCTGGTGCTAGAAAATATCTTTTTTATTCTGTTTGGGTCAGATTTTTCAGCCTGTTCAGTTTTCTCTATTTTCTATGATGTTTTTTGAGCTATTACGTAAAATATTCTGCGATTGCTTCTGGGTCAGACTCTGCTTCTGGGTCAGACTCTGCTTCTGGGTCAGACTCTGCTTCTGGGTCAGACTCTGGCTCCAACATGTAAGGCTGGATGGACAAGTCTTTGTTGCTGACACCTTATAAACTGTAAATAAAACATTTCTGGAATTTGGAAAACTTAACCTCCTCCCTCAAACTGGAGTGGACCAGTCTGGATGCAGGAGGGGGCGGGGCTTGAAGCATCTTAAAGGAATAGCTGCTTTGATACATATGAAAAGAAGTGAAAAAAGGGCAGGTAAAGTTAAAAAAGGAGGAATTCAAACCAAAGCACTATAGTTTCACTTTATAAAAACCATAACTGAATGATTTGAAGTGAAAAGGAAGGATTTAGAAGCATCATATGTCTAGTTTAATAAAAAAATATATCCTTTTTTAATGCTGACAGAGGAGAGGAGATTTTATTGCAGCATTGTGTAGTGTGGACTCAGAATACATGGAAAGACTGCGAGGTAACGGCTGAAGAAGAAATACAAATCAAGCACGTTTACGATGACACAGACAATTGCCCTTTATATTACACTGCAGTAATTTTACAGGTTACGGTGTCCTTACTTTTTATTGGATTGATCTCGACCCTTTTTGTCCCCATCAATCATTTAACTCCTGAAAGATGGGACACTGGGCTCAAGTTATTGCAGTTTTCCCTTCAAAGAACAGCACAGTTTGATCCCTGAACATTTCCACTCATCTGGGTGACAAAATAACCTTCAAACATGTCATTTGAGAAGCTACTGAGAGCATCATTCAAACACAAAATGTGTGTAAAAAATGATTAAATGTGTTAAATACTTGTAAGCAAAGTGTGTGGTGATTAGCACCGTCACCTCTGACTGCACAAAAAAGACTTAATGCACATTTATGTACACACTTGGGTTTAATTGATGTGATTCTTTTTACTTTTGCAGACAGAATAAAATGCACTAAATGGTAAACAGAGTGATCACCTGCTAAGGGTGAACACAACCAAATATGCATATAAAGCAGTGCAAACACTGCTGCTGTGTTATACTCTGTTTTTACTCTGCAGTTCAAACAGCTTCAAGGTCTCAAGAACAGAGTTGCATACATAAAATATGAACGCTAATGACCAGTTTCTCCATTACGGCAATGTGCAATTACCATCATAATGATTTGCCATTCATTTGCTTTCCCTGCAATGTGAGAAATTGGGTTTAATTAATAATTTGCTAGGAATTAATTGAAGGATACAGCTCTCGCAGCTGTATGAGTGTCTCCTGCTTTGCATGGAGGGCACAATTAGGTGACTATAGTTGGGGCTGCCATGCTGAAATGTGACAGGCTGTAAAGACCAAAAAAAAATAAATAAATAAATAAAT
>NW_013952692.1:608776-613776 GCF_001266775.1 Austrofundulus limnaeus
TATATATATAATCGTAAAGCACGTTGTAGTTTCTGACCTGTGAAAGGTGCTATATAAATAAAGTTTACTTACTTACTGAAGATAATGTTTTTATAATTGTCAGTACAAACATATTGCAAATGTTATAAAGCTATAGTGTATTCACAGAGGAACAAACATCACTTTGTCAACTTTAAGCCAAGGAACTGTATCATTTAAAATAAAGGGAATTTTGAGCCTCACATTTTTTGCAGACTACTGTTATTTTTATGCAGAGTTCTTGCAGATGCCAGTTTAGTTAATTAGTTGAAAAATGCTCATCCTGCTGTTTTTTTATTCCAATAATTTACTTTTACAAATTTTTGCTGCCACTGTCACGTTTTTAATGATTTTTTTTATTTAAACAATTTACAAAGTTGCATTATGAATAAGACATGCTTACACATTTAAAATGTTGCGGCAAAAAAGCAGGTACACAAGGTGACTTGTGCAGAGTTATTAGTTCAATTTTTCAAATTATTTCCTAAATTCATTGATTTGTCCTGATAAAGCTGACTGATGCTGGCAGCTGTTGTCAAACTGAACATGGATACAGAAACAGTTCATGGTGACCTCTGTGTGACCTCTCACTCCAGATGACTGATTTCATACAGTAGTCAGCACAGTGACATATGTGTCATATGCAGCGTCAGAGTGAAAATACAGACAAAACCAATCAGATTTGTATTAAAAGCAAACAAAAAACAGCCAGATTGTGTCCACCTGCTGCCAAATGGTGGTCACTGACCTCAGCACAGCCAAACACTGAAGTAGTTACCAGGCACATTCCCGGGAGGTCTCTTCCGTGTTCTCTAATCCATCTGAAGCAAGTTGCATTGCTGCAGCAGAGATGAATAACCGCAGCTCTCAATTTCTACACGAAGAGTGGTCGTGTGCAACCAGCATTCTTTTTTCTTTCTCTTAAATGTCATAAGGCTGCACATCACAAACATGGACACACAAAAACAACATGGAAGGGGGAAAAATGTCAACAAATTGGACCGATGGCTCAAAGGTAAACCCATTTTCTAGTCAGATAAGGTGGAATTGGTATAATGGTCATAGCTGTGTGGTTCTCATGAAAGGTTTACCTTTTTCCACTTTTAACAAAAAAGCAAGTATTCCACTCTTCAACACTGACGGCTCCACAAAGTCAACAAAATTAACTGTATACAACACTTGTTGGATGTTTAGTGCTTCAAATACTGCTTCCTTGATCTATATCTTTTACACTTTTTTTAACTCAAAATTGGACATATTCCTGTAGGGAAGCTAACACTGGATATATGTAAATGAGTTCAAGTTCCTTTCATAAAAACACAACCAATAAATCAAATTTAAAAAAATAAATCAAGAATTGGGAAATAACATCATGTCTTCCTAAGAGCTTTTTCATTAAGTCACTATTGGCAAATCTTCCTTTTTGTGTGTGTGTTTGATTGATACTGGACATGTAGATTTGATGAGAAAATAATTCTGCTTTACCCTATTTTTGTCTTTGAAAGCTTTCCTATACACTCAAGTGATTTGTATGAAAACAACCTATGAAATATACGAGCAGTTAAAACTCTGCATTTGTGCAAATTTAACAGGCATCCTGGTAATTTCTGTTTTCCGAGTTGCTGCCAACCTAAATAGCTACTGTTGTACAATCAATAAAGGTACTCACATTTTTCTTTTCTTCCATTTATCATAGGTTGGTCCACTTTACTCAGCCAGCATCAAATTAAATTTAAAGAAGTTCAGTTTTGACAGAAACACAGAAGCAACACATTTGATTTAAGGATTTACTTCAGCTCAGGTGTGTCACAATACTATGCTGTGGGTATAAAATTATTTCTTAGCTTGAACCAAATAAAGTCGAAATAGGAAAAAAGAGGTGCAAACTTTTGTTTTGAGGTAAAACAAAATAAAGTTTCAGAATCAATGAATGCTTTTGGTAAAAAAAGAATCAAAACTCAAACAGAAGCTGTTTTTTAGTGCCAGTCTGATTACTAATGAAGCAAAAATTTAGCTGAAACTGAATAAAACTAAAAGCATTAAGTTAGAAACTCTGTGGAGGGTGTGCATAATTTATACCTTTTATTTGAAAGGCAGGTGATCAGATGGTCACTGACTTTTAGAAAAAATACCATGTATTGCTAACATTGACCTGCTATTTCCCAGCTATAGTTAGTCCTATTGATCTCTTAGCTTGTTGAATTTAAAACATCAATGGGAAATAGTTACATTTGTTTGTAGTTTTTGTCTCTCAGTTCCTCTCCAGATTTTTTTCACTCCAGGTTGAATCTTGGTGAATCAATCAGCAATCCACCAAAATCCTATGACTCTGATTATCTCTCCACTCTGTTCATAGCTTTATGTCCCTCCTGTCTTATCAAAGCTTCTGGTTAGGTAGTCTATCTTTTTTTGTTTTGAAAATAGATCATGAAATAGAAAATCTCCACTGCTGGACACAGCAGGTTCCATCATGCTGATATTCCAGCATTCAATAAGATGATGTGAAGTCTGGTCCTAGTAGTGAGTGTATCAGTGAGCTATAACCAGCAGAATGTGTTCATGACTTTTTTTCAGAGACTTTATTCACAGTCCTGGTCACTGTCCCCTGGGTGGTATTGTAGAAAATGGTTCTGTTTATTACCTCCGCCAAGGAGGTAATGTTTTCAGTCGCGTATGTCTGTCTGTCCGTCTGTCTGTCGGTCTGTTGTTCTGTCTGTGGACAACATTGCTCAAAACCTTGTGGACGGATTGTCATGACATTTACACCACATGTGGATACTAGCACAAGTAACACACCATTAAATTGTGGTGATGTTCTGGATCATGATGCGGATACAGGAATTTTTTTTCTTTTAATCCTCTCAGATCGGCAAAGCTATGATGCTTTCACAGGGCTTCTGTAAAAAACTGTGACAGCTTTCAGTGTTTGGACTTCAAACTTTATGAAAGTAAAGTTAAAACCAGATGGAATGATGAATAATTCTTGCCATAATGTGTGCATTTTTACACATTTGGTGTTCATTTAGAGAATGTTTTGTGAGCATGAAGTGCGTGACTGCAGCATGAAACCTATTTTTCCCATTTCCTCAAACACACACATTGTCGGTAGGCTTGTACACAGATTGATGAAGACTGCGGAAGAGGAGTGACGTGGTGGACTTCAGACTCGAAGGTTGTATTTTTGTTTGTTTGTTCATTTTTATTATTATTTAAATGAGGCCAGATCAAGTCGAGAGCTATTTGTGCGCCCCTCTATCCACCTCTCGACAAACTTTGGCGAAAAAAGAATGTGCAGAGCATGGTTGTGACCGTTGTGTGTATTCCTCACAAAGATAGGAAGACGTGTGTGTGTCTGTGTGATTAGACGCGCGATGAAAACTCTGCTGTTTTGAATCACGTTGCACTGATGCAAAAGCTTTCAACAATAACGTCGGGTGACGATTCTGACATTTTTTCTTTTTTTCACATTGGACTCCACCGGGAAGAAATCCCATGCATACTACCTGCTTAAACGTTCGCTAAGTCAGAACTTATTCGGCGAATGTGTTTCCATCTCTGCTTTTAGTGCATTAACTCTATTACATGATGGGGGAAATTGGACTTGGTGGGGGGTTGCACTCTCCGAGTGCTTCTAGTTACTGATTTTTTGATGCAGTATACTGTATTTTACCTAGAAAAACCAGGCTATGTTTGATTTTGCATAATTATCTATTTTATGATGAAACTGTGATTCAATTGATGTGCGATCTGTTTTGGGTGGATTATTTCACAGTGAGCTTAAACAGTATGTATTTTAATTAATATTATTATTATTATGATTAGTTAAAGCACACCTAATCACTATATAATAGTTCAACATTTAACTGTTTTCTCACTAGAACTCTATCTGTTTAAGGATCTGGTCACGTTGTAAGAAGATACTTCCAATGGGTGCAATGTCTTTCCCTTGACTAGTGGCCAGATCCGGAAGAATATGTTCAGATTCAGATTCAGACAACTTTATTTATCCTCAAGGGAAATTCAGTTAAGCATTTTCCAGGTTCACACATATTCCTATTTGCACACAAATATTTATACAGAAGAAAGAAAGAGGAGGGAAAAAACACATTAATTATATTACATTGTTCAACAAACAAATCAAAATGCTACACATCAAAATTTAACCGCTCTGTGGTGAAGTCACAAAAATAGCTCAGGGCTGTGTACAGCCATTCAGTTAAACAGCCTAATTGGAGAAGGAACAAATGAATGGAACAATCAGTTTGTTTTACTGTGTGGAACGTATAAACGTTTACATGTTAAACTCACATGCTCACCATTATACGGGAATAAGCCTAATTCCAGTGGTGGACAATGTACTCAACTCTAGTACTTGAGTAAAAGTACTGATACTCATGGTCAAAACTTACTCAACTATAATTAAAAGTTGCTCGGTCAAAAATCTATTCAAGTTAAAGTACTAAAGTACTTACTTTTGAAAATAATTAAGTATTAAAAAGTACATGCATTTAAAAATATTCAAGTATTCAAACGTTACAGCTAGCATTGGCATAATTGATGCTACATGGAGAGTGACCACAACGATACAGATAGTTACATCTCTGAAAGGTCTAAGGTGAAGGATTTTTCATCCCCCTCCTCACCAGAGGCAGAGAGAGACTTGATCAAGTCAGCTCAGTCTGGGACTGATTCGTGTTTTCTCCCTGGATCAGGACACGAAGCTTTTTACCGCAGCCTCGGCTGAGCTCTGTCCGCCTCACCCCACACCAGCCCCGCACAGAGGAGGTGGAGCGCTCCAACAGCCTGACAGAAAAAATATAAAAGCATACAGCTGCAGCTGCTCACAAGATCACTCGTTTAAAACATGAATAAAAGTGTTTGGTCTTGTTTGACTGAAGTTCGGTCCGGTTCGGGCTGCAGCTCCCCGCTGCGCTGCGCTCTTTCTGCCTTTTTTCCCCTCCTCCCCTCCCGCTGTGCAGGAC
>NW_013952692.1:613848-615342 GCF_001266775.1 Austrofundulus limnaeus
CAGCTTCACTCAGCTTTTACTGCAGCCTCGGCTGAGCTCTGTCCGCCTCGCACCACACCAGCCCCGGACATAGGAGGTGGAGTGCTCCGACAGCCTGACAGAAAACAATAAAAGCATACAGCTGCTCACAAGATCGCTAGTTTAAATCAGAAATAAAAGAGTTTGGTCTTGTTTGACTGAAGTTCAGTCCGGTTCGGGCTGCAGCTGCACAGAGAGAAAGAGAGAGAGCAGCGCAGCAGTCAGCTCCTCTCCCCACCCAAGGCTGAGGGAGGCTGAAGGTCAGCAGACGATCATGCTAAGCTTTCTAACTGTTCCACCCTTTGACTGTTGCAGGGGCGTGTCTTAGAGAGATGCTTTTATATCAGAACACTTCTGCTCGGACGAAACTGTGGAGAAGACACGTCACCGTGGAGAGCCGTTAACCAATATGCAAATTAGCCTGCAGTTCCGCTGCTCTACCCATATGAACAGCAAAAACACGTTTTTGGACCAGATATTACAAATTTGAACAAATATGCACCAAAACATTAAAATTAGCACAGAAACAGTACTATATAACAATTTAGACACATTCTAGGCAGTCTATCAGCTAAAAAGGTTAATTTCGGTGTTGTCTCTAGTATTTAAGCTCCACTCATCCACTGCTCCAGTGCCAGATTTATGAACGGTTCTGCCTAATAGTTATCCAGCATTCATGTCACGTCTTGCCTGTCTTGTCTCGACTTTGGTTCTCCTCACTGGTTCTTCATCTCTCGCCTTGCCCCTGAATGGTACCGTCCCGGACTCTGTCCTCCTGGTTTTGACCCCTGCTCTGGACTCTGGATTTCTGCCTCCTGCCTCGCTCCCCATCATCTGCATGTGTATGACCCCCGCCTGTCCCACGGATTACTCCTGGTCCTCCAAGTCCCACTGGAGGTTTCTCTCCAAACATGGAAGTGTTGCTGGACACCACCAGACACCTTCCACGTCATTCAAGAGTTCGCTAAGGACCAAGTGTTCTCTTAAAAGGTTAGTGGCTCAGTTTTTTGCAAGATCCGACCTTCTCTTTAATCCATCCACTAACCTGATCCTCTTCTGTTTAGAACTCCTGGTTCCCCTGACGTATCGTTCCAGATCCAGCTGCCTGTTTTTTTTTAATACAACCCTTAAAACTGCTTTGGTGTTTGGCATTTCTGTGAAACTTGTTTCCCCATTCATTACATTTTAATTCTGGAGGTTTTACTAAATGCTGAAAGTAAAAGGTACCTGTCAGCTTGAATGAATATCACACAGCCACATATGGAAGTGTGTATGTAAAATGCTTATATTTTAACTTAGTTCAGCCACACAATATCAGTGTCAATTTCTCAAATTTCTGGCGACACATCCTKTTTCTGTAACCGGATATTTCAAACTAAAAGTCTGATTTAATTCAGTTTTGCGTGGGAACGCAAAACAATATTGCAAGGGAACACAAAGAGATGGTGAGGGGACATGGTAGGGAAAATAAATAAG
>NW_013952692.1:616027-618541 GCF_001266775.1 Austrofundulus limnaeus
GTCCCCACCCACACAGGCTCTGTAATTTCCAGCTCAGTGGTCTAACTTCTGAGGGAAATAAAAAGTATTTTGTTATTGCTTACTTACTGCTGATTTTTTTTTCTAAAAGCTTTTATGAGTTTGGAACTTTTACGTACTGCAGTACAGGTAGCATTTTCTTACAAACATTATTTTTTGTTCATATTCTTTGTTTGTTGAAGCTGTGGTGACAACTATTGATCCAGAAATGTCCACTGAACGTGTTTTAGCTGTTCACAGATAATACTTCTCCCCGGTTTCATTTGGATTTGGAGCACAGGCAGTTTGTCTAAGAGAGACAGAGAATGCTATCTCTAATTAGACAAAGCAGATGGTGCTGTGGCAAGTCCCTGTGTTGACTTATATATTTTTTAAAATATGCATAAATCGTCCACTCTAGCATGAGTGAGATTCCAAGCCATGCTAGTGCTCCTTGGAGACTGAACCTGTTTCCAGACACAGTAAATGAAGCAGGAAGTCACAGGAATGTCCGAGTCTTGATTAATTTTCTCATGGTCATTAATTCATCAGTGTCATCATTACTCATCTCTTTGTACTTGTGCTCCGCAAACAACTGGCTTTACTTCATGTTCACCTGTGTAGATATTTAAAGTTTCTCATCTAATGTCTTTTTTTTCCACAAGCAGAACTGATTTGAAAATAATGTTATGTATGATCTTGATGAATTTTGCAATTTTGTATATAATCAGTTAGCACTTGGATTACATGTTAATAATGACTGTCATCTACTACCACAACTCAATATCTGTCAAATGTAAGCAGGTATATTTGTGTTGGCCAAATCTGATTAGATTTGGTGGCTTTAAGAGAGTAAAGTAAAATTAAATCCTGCCAATTTATTGTGTAAACCTACCTGTATTTTAGTATTTGGTTTATAATAACCATTGGTAGGTGGCAATATTAAGTACAAGAAATATTATAGGATGGATAACAAATTCTATCACTCAGTTTTGCCACGCAAACAGACTTTCAACAAGATCAATATCATCCCGCAGCAGTGGATTTTTCCACAGTTTTAAGTACCTCACATGCTCCTAGCCTACACTGAAATATTAGACAAACAATATTTTTTAAAAAGGTAAAATTTTAGCACAACCCTACAGAAAAATAAAATAAAATGAAGATTTACAGTATTAGCAGGTTCTCCAAAGAGAAACGAAGTGAGGCGTACAGTGGATCTACGCTGCCCTGGTTTCCACAGGTCAGTGGTGGATAGAAATCAGCAGATTGCTCCAGCTCGGACCGATTCATCTGTGACATCTATTTCTAATGGCATCTGTGTTCCACGTGAATCAAACCTAACACTGGCTGACAAGAACATATGTTACGTGATGTGCCTGCGTGAGTCCGGCTCTCCAAGCTCAGCTCTTTCGTCGCAACGAAAACAAAGCTTTGCTTCACAGTCGTTGGCTCAGATTTTCAGTTGATTCCCGTCGGAAGCTCCTAAAGCAGCAGGGCCATGCAATTATGCCACGACATACACAATAAATTATTAAATAAATTAAATAAATAAATAAATAAAAAACGAACAAGGAGGACAAGGGTTTCAAAAGACAACATGACACCGACAAACAAATGGGGGGTGTTGGATTTAGGGACTGTCACTGTGTCATCTCCCACTGATGCAGTCTGCTGGGCTGGAACAAGGTGCTGAATACTAAACCCAGTGACACAAGCGAGCGTGTTTTTTGTCGTTGGCGTTGTCTGGGCCCGAGAGAAGCTGTTAGTGTGATGATTTGATAGTTAACCAAAGAAAAGAAAAAATAATAAAAAAAAAGCTGTCAGATTTTTGCTTAGAACTTTTTGGATACTCAAGACATGAAATAGTTACATTGGAGTATTTTTCAGTGTTATTTAGTGGCAAATTTTTATTTATCAGTTCAATCAGAGTTTCTAATTTCAGAAAATAATTTGAAATTTACTATTTGGGAGGGTTTAGCAGTGTCTAAAATCCCTTTTTGAATGAGAACGTTTTGTTGGATTGAAAATTATCAATTACATGAGGATGACTTTAGAGGTGATAAAAGTAACCCAACAGAAAAAAATGAGCATGTTTCTTTATTTGTGACCCATCACATCAAGACTAGGATTACGTCCAAAAGTGGAATGTAGAGAAATAGGCAGATATAGGGTTTTGATTTAAACATGTGCAAAAATTGCATTTTGTCAAAAGATAATGCCTTGTCAATGTATCATTTGAATGAACTGTCTAAAATATAATCCTAAAAACAATTTTGAAGCATCTTTTAGCAATAGCAACAAAAAACCTGAATTGGAGGAAAAACACTTTCAAATTTTGGAATTTTTCCTGTGAGCTAACAATGTCTCTGTTTCTTTCCAAATGGGAAATCTTGAAATAAAAATATTGACATAAAAGAATTTTCTCAATAAATTTATGTAGGGGTGACCCTGGTGAAATATTCATTTCTATTTTTTGTCTTTGATTTTATTTTTTACACTTATAAGAAGAAAATC
>NW_013952692.1:618551-633066 GCF_001266775.1 Austrofundulus limnaeus
TTATTACTCACATTATACTTACAATACAGCTACAAATGTGCAATTCAACACAATATTTTAGTTTTTAAAAAGGGGTAAAATACTTTCTCAGTAATCAGAAACTTAAACAAAAAAATTACCTCAGTTAAACTTATTTGAACAAAAGGGGATTAATATTTTTACTATTTTATTTGTCTATGTTTGGATTTTAATAAAGATTTCTGAAAATAATCATTGCCATAATTAGTAGATAATTTAAAACCAGGGTTCAGTCAACTCAGGACTGAAACAAATTGAATGTAAACAAATAATTGAAAATGTTTTATTGGAAAAGAGTGGAGTGAAGTAGGACAAGTGATCTGCAGAGTAGAACAGCTATTGATTCTGGTGTTTTTGAGGACTCACGGTTTGTGACTTTCTTTGCAGGTCCAGCATTCCATGTGGAGTCCAGAGGGAGATCTCCAAGACTCAGGTAGGTATCTTTGGATCAGGTGAGTGTAGAGAGTGGACAGGCCAGGGGCAGGCTGAGCTGACTCTTTTCTGTGACTGTACAGTATATCTGACAGGTTTTCCTGAAGCAGGCGTGGCAGCAGGGTCCAAGGAATGAATAAAGCAGAGTTGCCTGAAAAAAGAGAAAAAAAAACATGAATAATAAGAATTCTCCACTTGAAGGTTGTTCACTGAAATCACAGAGACTTAAAAATGTTCAGATGAAGAATCATATATTTTTAATCTAATTTCCATCCTCTTCCTTTTACCATTCTCATTATAGTTGCAGAATGCATTTTAAAATCCACCTCTACACCTTTCTATCAGAAAAAGTCTTTATTCATTCAGTGAAGTGCTACCTCCTGCTCCCGATTTCCCACTGACTCAGCAAGACGGCAAGAAATAACACTTCTTCAATTTACACTGCTCTTCCAATAACCAGATAGAGTTCAAAGGGTACTTAATCTCACCTGCCACTCAAACGGTTGGGAAGGGAGGCCGACATGAATGAAGAACAAAACGGAAACTGAAAGCGTTTGAGCGATAGAAGCACGTCGAGGTGAGCCAGAGGGGCTTTGATTACTTTCCTCAGCAGACGTACGGCGAGGAGTCATCGTTCACTTTAAAGAACATGGCTCACGTCGTGTGGTTGGCCGCCACTTCCCGTTTTGTTTCAGCAAAACAAGAACACGAGCATGCTGAGATTCTAATTAAAGCATTTTTAATTACATGCAGATAAATGCAGGAAGAATCAAGTCTAAACCCCAAATAATCTGTTTATTCTCCTGTGGTGCACAAAAGGGTAGGAATGGAAAGAAAAACAATCTTTCTTTTTAGGTTGAGGAAAAAACTTTAATGTGTTGCACTTTGCAAAAATGATACTTTGAGAGAAAATTTGGCAACTTTTAATAAGTAATCATGCAATAAGTATAATGTTTGTTCTGGGATTTTCGGCAAAAAAAGTGTAAAAAAGCTCCCTGCAAGTCTCATAAAGTGAAGGTTTTGCGTTCTTCTGCCAAGAAATAATCAAATAAACATAAAAGGGCTAAAAAGGTATTAATTCTTTCAGTGTTGTACTCTCAATATCCAATGTAGATCTAAAATGTGATCCTTAATTCTACTTTTATTTACGATTACAGACAAGCACACAAAAAAGATACTAAAAGCAAATGAGTCATTTTATTTTTGCATTTTCTGAATACAAATAATGATTAAGTGAACAACTAACAACTTACAAACAATTAATATTTATGAAGATGTTAATTTTTGCCACCTTCATGATAAACATGGAACTTGAAAGTCCAAAACTGTCTGCATGCGATGCTTGACTTTACCAATGAATGAACAGATCCTCTCTTCATTCCTCATTCAGCTCAGAGAACAAGGTCCTGAGGCAGCGCTCAGTCTGACAGCTTTAAAAATCAATGCACTCTTTAATAGCTATGAAAAAATACTGATTATATTACTTAGTAAACACAATTTGCATTACTACTTTCTACATGACAAATATTGCTACCACAGATTACTTTATGGCATCCTCACAGAATTGTTTTACAGCTTTTAAACTAGCACTCTTTCTATTCATGTTTGAGAGATTTTAGGGGAATTCTAGTTTTTTGAGGTCGTATTCAGACCTGATAATTTGGTCCGCTTTAAACGAACCAGAGTTCATTTCCAGCGTTGGTCCGAACCTTTTGTGCAGGTGTGAATACACTCATGTGAAATCTGGTGCGGATCAAACAACCGGACCGAGACCTGCTTTTTGAGGTGGTCTCGGTCCGCTTCCAAACGAACTCTGGTGCGGTTCGCTTCAGTTCACTTCTGGTGTGAATACAGACCGGACTCTAACCGAACCAACTGCATTAAACATGCGCCTTTTTGGACTTCACAGGCCACCGTTGCTGAGCTAAATAAACTGAAAACACACCTGTTTCTTTGTCTCCTGTTAGCAGCTCTACTGCCAGCATGTTGTGGGTCAGAACACGCAGAACACCTCGTCTCCTTTGGGTCGCGGGACACATTTACTGACGCCGTTCCAAAATTAGAAAATCATCACAAAACCACCATTAAATTAGCTGCTTCTGACATTTTAAATGCTATTGCAGTTGTACTATCAGCAAAAATGTGCGCATCAGAACCGCAGCATGCAGGACTTCCTTGTTTTCTTCTGGATCTGTGGCTTAGTCCCGCCCCTGTCCTTTTTTTGTCCAATGGGAGCAATGATCGTCAGCCTCATGGCTTTGTTTACAAGTTATAGTTCATTTGCAAAAAAGCACAATGTGAATGCAAACCTCACCAAACGAAAAAAAAAAGGCCATTTTTGGTCCGGACCAAATAATTGGACCAAAGGACTTTCCTAGTCTGAATACACTCTGAGATTCCTTGAAGTTATGAACTCCCTCCATGGATTATGAGGGACGTTAAGTTTAGGGTTTGTAAATGGCAGGCAAGGCCTTAGATATGTTTAGTCAGGTCTTATTCAGACCTGACAATTTGGTCCGCTTTAAACGAACCAGAGTTCATTTCCAGCTTTGGTCCAGATCCTTTGTGCAGGTGTGAATACACTCATGCAAACTCTGGTGTGGACCAAACAACCGGACCGAGACCCGCTTTTTGAGGTGGTCTTGGTTTGCTTCCAAACGAACTCTGGTGTGGTTCACTTCAGTTCTCTTCTGGTGTGAATACAGACCGGACTTTAACCGAACCAACTGCATTAAACATGCACCTTTTTGGACTTCACAGGCCACCGTTGCTGAGCTAAATAAACTGATTTTTTTGTCCAATGGGAGCAATGATGGTCACCCTCGTGGCTTTGTTTACAACTTATAGTTCATTTGCAAAAAAGCACAATGTGAATGCAAACCGCACCAAACAAAAAAAATAAAGTCCACTTTTGGTACGGACCAAACAAGTGGACCAAAGGACTTTCATGGTGAAGACCTTTTGTGTCTCTTCCCCACCATTTTTGGAAAGGCAGGAGTTTACATTTATTTTTCCACCAGTGAAAAAGCTGTCACTGGCTAAAATCCAAAGCCTGACTGAAGAACTGAAAACCAGTTGAAAAGGAAATTACTTTTTCATCCCTTTGTTTTCTAATATTTTTGCTCTATGCGGCTCAGAAGTTTTAATTTAATTTCGCCAGCCTACATGACCTGTTCCCAAAACTACACTGTTTATTAACCTTTAATTAACCAGGCAAATCCCACTACGATCACAGATCCCTTTCATAAAGGGAGGCCTGGACCTGAAAACAAACATGTCTTTGGACTGGTGGAGAAAAAACCATGCAAACATCAGGAGGGCATGCACCCCACCCCCCTGCATTTAACNCATTAAACCACCATGCTGTTTCAGCCCAGTGAGATGCAGCCTGCAGAAACCCAAAAGTAAAATATGCTTTTTATGCTTTCTGGTTAACATGAACTGTTTTGAAACTGAAACTTTAAAGAAAAAAAAACTCACTAATGACATATTACAGTATTCATGGTCCCACAGCCGTGTGTAATCTCTACACCAATAAACTAAACTTCTGAAGATTAAAGTTTTCTATTTGGTTCACATTTTTCTCTAATGGAAAGCGGTCCATTATGAGCTGAAGGATCTGCAGTAACACTGTCCTATCTTTGTTTGGGTCTGAGCTTGAACTCCTTAAGACCCATCAGTCCCTTCTGTTACAGCCTGATAAATCAAGGCGCCTAATCAGAGCATAAATATTCATGAGTCCTGCTCAGAGTGCTTTTGAAGGTGTTACTCTTTACGACAGCTTGGTGTACAGCTTTTTGTGTGCCACAAATTCAGCACTTTAATGGCAAAAGTTGAAAGGTGGAAGAGTGGAGTCTGCGGCTGAATTTAGCATTTAGAGCAAGTTTTTCCCCATGTGACCACCTCAAACTGTTTTAAAAAAATGTCACATACATACTCCTCTTTCATTTGATTCCAAGATTGAAATATGAGGTGTCAAAACATGACCAATTACGGAAAATCATAAATTTGTGACCAATTTTGTCAGGGGGAATTAGACTGTCAGCTTTCCGAGACGAATGCGTTTTCAATTTGTCATCTCCTAATGCCTGCCAGCTTTTCTCACCATACCGTTAAACTGCCATTTCTCCTTGTACTAATTGAGCGCTCCCCCTGTTCTCAGCTCAGACCATCATGTTTTGCTCATCTATCATTGTTTGTTGGGAGCCTGTGTGGTTGTCCTTTACGCTGACTTTGAGAGAGCGCTTCATCTTATTTGTTTGTTCCCTGACACGAGCATCATGCACTCAACCAGGCCAACCATTTAGAAGCTGGGAACTGTTCAAGAACAGCCTCCCTCTCCACGTTGCGTTGCCTCGTGCATTGGCTTTGCAATCGGCCTGCGTGCCGAGATCATTTGTCATTTGTAAACTAAAACTATTTACCACTGGCATCTAATTTACTAAAAACATAAGCTACAGAAAACAGAAGTCAGAGTGGCACAGACCTGCAATCTATAACGCAGCAGAAAGGGCTGCGTTTCTCTCCAGTCATTTGTGTTTTTTGGGACGCAGTGAAGCACAAACTAATTCATCTAAAGCTAATGCACTGTTAGTTAAAAGCATTTCAGATGAGTGATGGAAGCTGCCGTTTATTGTCACTGCAATATGAGTTACACGAATAAAATGAATATTAAAGATATTTTTTTCAGGATAGTTAATAAAAAACAAATGAAAAGTTGAAAATGAATGGGTTACTGCATTCATTTTAAAACAACTTAAAAGCCCGTTCCTTAAAGAAATGCAAATTGCCTGCCACTTTCATGATAAAGTTTCTGACTAAGATCGTCTTGTGTTGAGAAATGACAGTTATAACCGTTCTGCCTCAGCTTACAACACATACATTTGTCTTCAAAAAATAAAAAAAAATGCTCAAACAACAACTGATTATGCTTTGAAAAGAAGTTCTGATTTTCTAAGCTGTGAGTGTGACCGGCATCTGAGCATGGCATTTAGAAACAGTCCTGCAGCTTCAAATCCACCCACCAAACTCAGCAATAAATGTCTCTGCATCAAGGTCACTGCTTCAATCTGGCTTGTAGCTGCAGGGTTATAGTGAAGAAAAAAAATTCTGTTTCATGTATATCTGATATTATTCATTGTTTTGAGCGCTGGACACAGTATACTTTTAGTGACGGGTTATTCTCTCCCCTACAGGAGAATCTGTGAAGGCGGAGAAAGCTCTAATCAAAACAGCAGGGCAGATCTGTGCAGGATCCAAATGTTTCTCTGAGGAACAGAAGCCCAAGACGGAGGCAAAGTGACCTCGGATGAAACCAACTCAACCTCTGACCGCTTCGAGTCGCCGAAGGCAGAGAAGCTGCAGCCAGACTCAGGCAGCATGAAGAGAAAAAGACTTCAAGGACGGCTCAGATGGCGAACAACAGTGGACGGAAACATGGCTGTGGGATTTAGGCTGCATGTGTTCTGTAGATGTGCTTTTTTTTATTAACATCACAACCATGTTAAAAAAGACTGACAGGGCCACAGCTACAACAACGTAAAACTCACTCCAGTTTAAAATACATAAAAATAATCCCGTAGGAGGTGATCTACAGTATACTGTATGTGACAGATTTACCAGATTAAAAACCTACAGAATCCAGATAACAGTATGTTTTTTCTCAATCACAGTCAATAATTACAGACCTAGCATTTCTTGAGGGAATGCATCTCACCCACCACTTTTTATATTAAAAGATAAAGTTTTACAATGAACTGTGCAATCCCATGCAAGATCTCACATGGTCAGATATCCATCCATTATCTATACCTACTTCTTCCTTTCAGGGTCACTGGTGCCCATATCCAGCAGTCACTCTGCCAAGGATGGGGTACACCAGTGGCGGACGCTGGTCTTTCAAGGAGAGGAAGCTTAGTTTCAGCCTACATAATGAAATGAGTGGGTTATAAATTCTACCCTCCGTTCCTTTTCAAGAAAACGATCTGTGACCCTGTAACAGATCTTTTTTTAGTTTATAGAATTTATTCATTTCATTTTAAAAAACAAAACATTTCATGCAACAAAACAATACAAATAAAATAAAATGAAAGGCAGCGGAAGAAGAAAAAGATCTTGATATCTGCTCCTATTTACAAAAAATATTAATTTCAAACAATAAACCAAATAATAAAACAAAACAAAAAATTCAACTCCTCAAACAGTGACTCACAAATACAAATGAAACAATTTCACATTTCTTTGACAATTTTGCTTTGATGGTTTTTTTTAAGGAATTAATTGATCCAATGCTTTTATAATCATTTTCCAGATTATTATATAGTCTTTTACAGCAGCTAGCTCTGTTATACCAGGACAGATGAAAAGACCTGTTATTTCCCCACTGTGGGATCAATAAAAAAGTTTTTTTTAATCTTATGTTTCCCCACCTTTTGCACCAAATTAATCTGAGGAGTTGATCAGCCCTGCTGTTTAACTCTAAGTTTTTCTTTGTTAACAAGACTGTATCAAATGGCTTTGCCAAAATCCGGTCCACAACATTCAAACTCTCTGCCATTCCATTATGTGCAGCTTGCTACCTAGCTAACTTGCTAGCTGGGACTGGCGTGAGGCTATAGTGAAGTGTGTCCGCCTTTGAGTGCTTTGTGATGGTGGGGGGGCTCAGCAACTCCTGCTGGACAGAAACTGTGATATACATCAATAGACGTCAGAAAGAGTGATAGAAGTGTGTCTCCAAACACAAGCAGAGACAATAAAACCCACCAGAAATAAAAACTCGATTTGTTGCTAGTCGTTTTTAACAAAGAAAATACCGCTAAGAGGACTAAGAAAGTCTCCGGTTCATCTCAGAACAGAAATGAAACTAAAAACTGCTCCCACTGAATGTTTACACCAAAAGATCTCTGATTCGCTCCTTTTGCTGTCAATCAAAAAGGCATTCAGGCTCAGACAGATCATCCAATCATCATGCAGAATCTGGGCGTCCGAACCCGCCCACTGCTCCATAGACCCCCAGAGACGCTGAGCGTCCTGGGGCGGGACAAAGCCCAGCATTTATCCAATGACTCGTCTCGTTTGGCTGCAGTCTTTGCATCACTAATGAGCTCTGTAGACGCTCAGCGTCTGACTGTTTAAAGCACCGTGAAGCTGAGGGAATGAGGGAGAGGAAAGCCGCGTCGTTACCAGTTAAGAAGCTGATTCTGAACAAAAGTTGAGCATGTTATAGTGCATATTTAGTCAATGACATGAACACACAACAGTGTATATTTGATCACTTATTTTTTTACATTTTAGGGGAAGCTGAGCTTCCCTTGCAGTCTTAGAGCAATCGCCTCTGGGGTACACCCTGGACAGGTTGCAAGCCCGTTACAGGGCCACATACAGACAAACAAGACAAACAACCTTTCACTCTCTCACTCACACCTAGGGACAATTTAGAGTTATCAATTAACCTAACATTCATGTTTTTGGTGTGTGGTAGGAAGCCGGGGTGCACGGAAAGAACCCACGCTTGCACAGAAATAACAGCAAACTCTACCCAGAAAGGTTGAAGTTGTGGTTTACACTGACAACAAAGAGCCTAAAAGTGGGATCAGTAAAGCACTGTTGCTACGGGACTTGCAGTAGTGATACCTGATATGCAGACAAGCCTCATTAGTTTTTTGCCGTTTTCAAAACTGACTTTTTGGGGAGAGAAACGTGATTGTTGGATTCGACTCAGTGGCCGAGTTGCCTTCGACTGAAAAAATGTGAGGAGCACCAGGACCCCATACCAGCAACTGCAGCCCCTGAACAGGTTTGTCCATCAATTCTGTTTTTTCCTGCTTTCGCTATTGTTTCGTGTCAAAGTAACCGGAGCACTGAATGTTTTTTTTTGTCTCTTTGTTTTCAAACTGCCCACTTAAATGTGTCTGTTTTAGCGCTTACTTCTGCTTCGTTGTCATGAAATTATTTAAATTATAATAATACTAATTCACTTGGTTTTCTTATGCACACAACATAGCTTTCTAACTGCTAACAGCTAATAGCTAATGCTGGGTAACAATGCGGGTACAAAACACTTACTTTTTTCAATTCAGCGTGGTTGCTGGACATTGCCAGTCCTCTACATTGTAACCAACACTTTAGTTGAGCGTTGCTGCATCCCTCTATACAATCACACTCAATTTGGGCGCCTGGAGCGTCATCTTTGTTTACATGGGAAAAAAAAATCTTTGGATTCCGGGATGATGTATGCAGTCTGCTGCAAAGTTTGGGACTTTGGGGATCCACAGAAATTCCTGTGATGGCATCCCTGACCAACAGCTGTGGCAGCCATCTTTAATCAAAATGACTCCTAAAGTTAATGAGTTGTAGATGGTCTTTTTTTTTTTATTCGGATAAAATCAATCCAGTGGGTCATGAGATATTTTACAAACACGATGACAAACATGCACATATGACTTTGGTTTCATATGATAGCAAATTATAAAATGCTTCAGCAAATCTGTCTTCCTCACATCTTATAAAAACATATTTAGTTAAGAGTTTAATCCAGTAGAATTATGATGTTCTGTAAAAGCAGCATTATTTGTGTTGTGGGAGCCATCAGCCTCACTCTGGGAAGACTTTGGTTAAACATTCTTTAAACCAACTTGCCTGGAGGATGCTTAGGTGCTGGATATGCCTCTTGGGCACAAAATCACAGAGAAGTGAAAAGACCTGCAGAAGCATGAAAACTACTGGAGCCATCTCTGAGTACATTCTCCTAAATCCAGCCATCGATTAAAGACACAGTTGAATCTATCCCTTGGAATTAAGCTCACCAGGCCTAAAGCTTTAGATGCCTGGCATGACTGTACACTCACCAACATAGCAGTTTGGATACTATTTTGTTCTAAAATTAGCCTGAATTTCATCATCCTAATTCAGTTTTCTGTTTAATCCCTAAACCCAGCTGGATGATTGGATAAAAAAAACTGTGTTGGCAGCCTTACAAGAAACAAAGCAATGTGAGCCTTGTCTGCAGGTTAATGATGGGCTACAATTACACACAAAGAAGTAATGCAGTGCTGCGTTTTACCTCTCATTTGGATTACAAAGCGTACGTGAGCCTTTCCCTCCATGAGATCCAGTTGCTCTGTTGCTTTGGGTAGGCTACAGGAGATGACAAAATACCCCAGTGAACTGCACACCTGTGGTTTACTATCCACAGACAGAGGAGTCTGCCAGTAAATCAGCAGGAAACCAAGAGAACAGAAACACATCCACCAGATACCCCTCGCCTCATGGGCTGAGCATCACGTTACTTCCTATGTAAAGTTAAAAAAAAACATTTATTTAAATATAGTTTTACTGTTTTAAAGTCCTGCTACTCACTCTGCACAATAGCTTTTATGTGTCAGATTGGATAAAAAAATCTTTGGTCCCAAATGCCTGTTGTGTTTCTTAAACCACATGAGGTTGCCAGAAAGAAAATGTCAGTGTAAATAAATGGTTCACATGACGCCGGGGGTCTTGATTCAACTTGTCAGGAGAGATCACATAAGGGGATCAATAAGGGTTGTCTAAACTTTTGAAAAAGAGGGTCCTGTGTGCACTTATTGGTCTGCATTTCACTCTGTTTCCAGATGCACATGGTTTCTGAATTATTAAACAACACTAAACCAGTTAAGGTTGTATTCAATTTTTTTTTTCTTTTATTACACATTAGCAACGTGAATCTAAGGCAGATATTTAAAAAAAAACATTAACAAAAGTATTAAGTAAAGACTTATTATTTAACTTATTTGCAGCTAAAAAACAACCTTTGGCTGCTTCTTATCAGCAATTTGTAGTGAAGACTGTTTCTTGTAGTTGCAAAACAGAAGGAAAACTATAAAAAGGAAACAAATCAGTTTTAAACCTGCAAAAAGGAAGAGCTTATAGGGTATACATGAACTGCTTTCAAAAATTAAACAACTGATGATTTAAAATCTCTAAAGACATTTGTTAATTTTATGACTGTGCTGGTTCAAACTGGAAACAGCAAAATAAAATAGTTTTGAAGCTACTAAATACTAGCTAATAAAAGCTAAATGTTTTTATTATTTTTAACAGTCTTGTTCTGTATTTTTCAATCAAATTTTTATCCAAAATAAACTGCAGTGAAAATCAAACTGTCTAGAAATGAGTGCATAAAAGTTTAAATTTGTCATGAAAATGAGACAGGAATCAGATGAGCAGGTTTACACCCAACAGGTGTAAACTTGTTGGGGGTAAATCAGTGTTTTCAGGTAATGGATTTTTCAATGTTATAGCTTTGAATTTAAAAGAAATATTAAGACCTAATTTCACACTTTATAGCGAAATGAGCAAATCATCTTGGAAATGAAAACTGAAAACATTGTTGTAATGATATGCTGCACCACTAGGTGGTGATGCAGGAGAATGGTTCAAAGACACACGAGGAAGAGGGACAAAAGAGGAACATAAGAAAAACATTGTAATAATGATTGCGGCTGTAAGTAAATAAAAAGGATTACTTTAAAAGACTTGACCTCCTTTCTGTACAAAGGTACAAACATTACAATTGTTAGAGTTGGACAAACTTGACTGTTAAGTTTTAGTTGTGTCCCAGTTCCAACACACATCGTGGCAGCTGTATGGTTTCAAACAATATGTAAAAGTAGCTGCTTGGTGAAAAACAGATCTTTGTTTACCAGTCAGTGCATTTTACATCAACCTGCATGTTTGCAGAGGGAACACAGCCAGAAAACAACATAAACGACAAGAAAACCCTGCTTTCCCCCTCAGTTTTTGAGTTAAAAATATACATGCACGCTTTCAGCAGACTTAGAGCTTTTTTAAAACAGAAGCCCACCTTGTCAAATGCATTTATCTCTGGATCCTTTAAATATTCACAAAATGGTTTAAACTCATGCATCTTGCACAAAGAAAAACAATTTCCATAGCTCCATAAATTTGCTGATGGCGTCAGGCTGTGATGTACCATTTATAGCATCAACATGATGTGCCTCATAGCCCACCGTTTGGGAATGGCATTTCTTAGAGCTGCTGTTACACAATGTTGTTGTCATGCCACAATATGGTATGAAATGCTGCTTAATGTCTGATGTCAACATGTCGCTCTGTCCGGCTTGAGAACCCGGCTCTTTTGGACTCCGTGGAATCTGGTGACATTTCAATGGACTGTTTATCCCAGAAATGCCTTTTCCCACTGCAGGGAAAACAAGCGAGATAGGTCAACAGTATCCGCTGGGTGGGAGAAGTGATAAAGCTCTGCTTTTCACAGCAAGTGAAAGCAGAAGACAATGACGTGCAGTTGCAGGCAGGAATATCTGGAGCTCTTTCTGTGAGCCACGGGGGGTCTTCTCCAGAACATATTAACATATGAATCAGTATTATATGACTGAGTCACCACTGAGTGAAATATGTGAGGTCTGCTAACAAGACAGAAAGAGACTCTGACAAACTTTTCAAAAATTGGATTGGAGAGAAACTTATTTAAAAACTAGCGTGTGGCGTATGGGTGTGAAGGCTGCTGCGGCACCCTCAATTTAATTTGTGCTGCATTATATTTGAATAATATTGATTTTTGTTAATCTGGTAGAGAAACAAGCACTGTTATACGTTTGTGCATACAATTCTGCAACTGCTGAAATCCACAAAAAGGATGGCAGATTAGCATTAGGTCATGGTTGCAACGTAATGGACATTGTCCAAAAACTGACAGCAAATTCATAAATGTATTGCAACATATATTTTGGCATTATTAAATTCTTCAGGAGTGTTTGGCTCAGTTCATGTGGGATGCTGTTTTACACTAAAAAGATTTATGTATTTTTAACTTTAAATGAATGAATGTTCTGTTCCCCTGTAGTGGTTGGGTGACTAAGAGGCTTAAAATATTTTTGGGTTTTGTCTTTATAAAAAATGTATACGATATGATATGATTTTAAAAAAAAGCACGAGTCACAGAGGACAAGATTCATATTCTCAGTCAATTTTTCTAAATCTTTGCAATAATAAAGCATTTAGTGCCAGATAATGATTTCTGATCAGTTTTCCTCGCAGCTGCTTGGGGAAGTGTTGAGCCAGTGGTCATTAGAGTGATAATCAGCAGGTGTGCAGATTACTTAGTGTTTATAATGTCAGATGATGCTGAGAAGAAAGTCTGTTTTCAGCTCCAAAACTAAATGAATGAATAAACATTGAGATGAGGTAAACATTAGATGCATGCGCACCATCCTGGTGGTGAAATATTATACTGAAATAATGTGGCACATTTGCTACATTATTTCAATCTACATAAACTGCTCAGCAACAATAACCACTGTTTGGTAGCTGTAGTCTTCAAGGATAGTGCATCTGATCAGTGGCGGCTGGTGGATTTTTCTCCAGGGGGCGGGCTACAAATCCAAAAAAGGCTCATCTCCAAAAGCAATCAAACATATACTAAGTTGTATCACGCCAGTGTATTTATTAAACAAATTAAAAATAATAAAACAGCATTACAATGTCATGTAGTGTTTTATTTTCTGTAAATAAATTTTGCGCTTCTGTTACTGAGAATCAAATTTCTTCATGACTCTGGTTAAAGTCAGGGATGTTTTAACCAGACTCTTCTCTATAGAGCATGGTCAGTGCAGTGAGATGTGACGTTGTACCTGAGGAAAGTCTTGATTCTCTTCAGTGTTGAAGCTCCTCTCAGATTCAGCTGTGGTCAGAGGAGATGTGATGAGAATCTTCAGCAGAGTCACTGTCTCTGGAGGTGTCCTGCAGATTGTTCCTCGTGAAGAGCAGTTGGTACAGAGACACAGCAACACTGCAGCTCCTGAACTAGATCAGACTTCTTGATCCTGTTCAGCACTGTGTGAGCCTCCATGGTCTTCAGAGCTGCTTCAGAAAATTGTCTGTGATTCTGAAGGAACCTGCCAGCCTGCAGCACTGTAGCTCTGATCAGATGCACGTGAGTGGCTCAAGATGGTGTCATACAAACCTAAAACAATAAATGCACAAATTTAATTCAATATGGAGATGGCTACAAGTGAGCGTTTCAATATATCAATTTATGTCATTTTAATAGCAACAAACTGTTGCAGCTCTAAGTTAATTATTACATTAGTATGTTTATTTTAAAAATGTATTCATTTTATTAAAAAACTAAATAAACTATGCACAACAGAAGAAAAAAATATATATAAATAAAATGAAAGGCAACAGAAAGAAGAAAAATATATTTTAATATCTGCCCCTTTTTAAAGAATAAATTCAAACAATAGTAATTTATGAAAAAACTAAACTAAACAAAAACATACAAATATTTTATATCATATTAAGTTTTGTTCACCATTAACACCAACACAATTACTCCATGTAAATCAGCCTTCTGTGAAATCAAACTGTCCACTTAGAAAGTAGCACTGATGACAAACAATTTCACAAGCTGTCAGCACATTCACCTTTGTTCAGAAGAAAGTATTCAATGAGAATATTTCAGTCATTCAGATCTAGTATATGTCATTATTTCCTTTACTTTTTGAGCAGTTGTTACAACATGGCTAACAAAGCATGTAGTTAGAAGCCTTGATGCCAGAGTTGTAAAGTAACCAAGTACAAATACTTATTTACTGTACTTAAGTAGAATTTTTGGGTATCTGTACTTTGCTTGAGTAATTATATTTCAGCCTACTTTTTACTTCTACTTCTTACATTTTCACACGATTATCTGTACTTTCTACTTACTACATTTTGAAAAAAGGCAAGAAGTAGAAAGTTGTGACTTTTATTTCATTTTTGCTTGCTTTCATTCCAGCTTGTTATTGTGAAAAATAAACACTATCCATATAAATTGTGCCTCCAAGATAGAGTGAATTTAACTGTGGTTGAATGAGAAGTATAAATATATAAAACTCTGATAGTGTATTAGTTTGTACACAAACAAATCATGTCACTCCAGCAGGACAGAATCATTCAAATAAAAGTACTGTACTTAAGAAGTATTTGTATTTCATGAATTATATTATTAGATTTGGCCGCAGCCCTCAGATAGATTTTTATTTTGTAGAAAAGCTTTGTGCAGCCT
>NW_013952692.1:633076-639951 GCF_001266775.1 Austrofundulus limnaeus
ATATATATATATATGCATTGAGCACATCTGATATTGTACTTTGAAATACTACTTTGCAAGACTTTTTTTGACAATAAAACAAAATCCATTAGGCACATTTATTTATGAACCATGTTTTATGTCCTGCTCACATGTTAAGCCTAAATACACTGTAGGTGTAAGAAACCAATTCAATTCGAAACTACTTTACTAAACTAGAAACTAGACATGGCAGGTGAATGCCTCCCATTCGCAGCCTTACATCGTCTCTCACTGAGCTGACGGGCTGCAAGGTGACCTTGATGACAAAAGCAAGATGTTGAATTGGGAGAAAAAGGTACGGGGCTGTTGAGTTGACACAAGCCCACCACTGTGGCCTGTCAGGGTATTATCAATGCTGCTGGGCTGCATTTGTGGTCACAACGGAGGGCAAGAGGATAAGAAAGACAATGATGGAATAACCACAGAGAAGAAGAAAGCTAAGAGAAGCTTTAAAGAGATAGAGACAAAAAATAAATTAAAAAAAGCAGGGGATGCAAACATGAAGGGTCAAAGGATGGCATTTAGCCCCCTCGGTGCCTGGATGACAGCCCCACTGTAATGAAGTTAAATGGGGCACAAGCCCAGCAGAATGCTTTTTGGATGGAAAAAGAAGGCGATCACAAGAGGCCGGTGAAAAAGAGAGCAACAAAGGAAAGTGTCCACAGGTGACTGACAGAGTGCAGTGGATGCAGTACTGGCTCAGTCAATCAATAACCCCTTTCCTCTCGGGTCAAAGCCCCCCTCACCAGCCTCATCAGTGGCTTCCATCTCCGACCTGACAGGGGTCTCACTCTGTGCACCATCACACTGAAAGGAAAAGTCACCTTCTTCTGTCATTTAATGGGATTCTTTAATAATGAGGAGAATCTGGAAGCAACAAAAGGAACCCACTTTTTATTTTTTAATGGAGCCACTCCTCGTCTCTGTGCAGATGTGGGAAGACTGGAGATCAAAGCTGTCATTATTCACATTGTGCACCTTTAACTTTGGGACAAGGTGACATGGGCTGAAAGGGACTTCTAGTAAAATATATTTTTAACAAGCTGACATATAGAAGATTGAAATAATTGAAAATGATTGTTAAATTATTAGGTTTGTTCTGTTCAAATCATGTTATCACTCAGCTAATGATCAATCCATGTATTTTAATTTATTTTAGTTTGAACATATTTCCAGATGATCACCTGACAATGATCAATATTCAGTATGTAATGTTCCTCTAAAATATTGAAGCTTATTTATAATGCCAATTATGGTTTATCATGTGTTTCATACTAATACAGTATCAATTAATTTCAGTTATAGTGGAATTTTTCCCATTGTTTAGCAGTTGCTCTTTTACGATAGGTATTTTTTTGTAAAATAAGATCATCAGAAGAAAAGAAGAAATAAATTAGTACAGAGAAAAGAATATGTCAGAGAGCATGGACCATCTAAATAGTTTATCACTGTCAAACACACAGAGTAACGTGTGCCTGTCAAAACATCCGTTGCTCTCTTTTAGCCCTCTAATTACATTTTATTTGAGAACAAGGTTTAATAACAAGACTAAAAGGTTCTTTTCGTGCCATCAAGTGGCAGACAGATAATGTCCAATCTTTTGCATCACAATGAGAGGTGCAGTTCACTGCACATGTCAGTGTTTCTTCTGAAAACCTCTAATATTAATATACAGGCTTCATTTTCACAAATCATTGTTCTTTGTTTCTAGCTTTTATTATCCTTAATTTGCCATTCATCCTGCAGCAATGAGTAGTCTTACTTCACTTGTCTCATTAGTGTTATTGCTGATAATATATTGCATTATTGGCTGTTATTGGTGAGAATGTTGCAATCTGCTCATGATGCCTCATATCGAATATAGTTAATTAGGTAAATGAATGGTGAGGCACTGATAAAAAAGAACATAAATTTGCATACTGTAATTGAATGTCACTCTGGGTTATTTTGTTCTTCCAGCTGATGGATGGCGACCATCTACACCATAGGTTTTAATAGAAAAGAGGAACACTCTTCGGCACACGTGTACTAAAACAAAAACAGATGGTCACACATGGTTATCTTCCTGCATTCATCAATCCCACCCTGAGAACACGCAATGTAATGTGGAGATTCATCAGTCTTGTGTTGCACAGTCACACCACAACTACAGAATTCAAATCAGTCTATAAAACAACAATAACTGTAACAAACACAAATTGATGAAAACAACACAATATACGTGCTGACAGTTGGTGAAAGTGGCTCATTGACCCTTTCACATGAATCCCATCTTGGATATGAAGCTGAATAACTGAAGTGTTGACACAGACCAACTAAAACTGTCTGATTATGTTTTTTAAGCCAGAAGTCACACTGACTCATTGTCAGAAATGACAGAGGTGAACATTAACACTGCAAAACAACACAAAGGGATATTTCTTACCTTTAATGCTTGTTTAATATCCTAAACACTTTGAAATGTGCTATAAAAAAGTACAAAAGTTCAAGCACAGATGACAAAAAAATAAGGCTTTTTACTTAAAGCTGCATTTGTCATATTTTAAAGTTTGAAACCATCTTAATTCGGGACTAAGCAGGCAGATGATGCAGAAATAGAAATGGGGCAACAGTAGCAGGTAATCTAAAAAAATCAGATCAAAACCATAATTAAAGTTCCTGCTGATTCAAGTAAGAACAATGACATTACGGTGAATGGGGATGGATAAAGAACCCACATGAGTGGAGGCCTTGTAAGTGAGCCCATTGCTGTCCCAAAAAAAAAGATTCTGGTCTTTATTTAAACTTTTGCATCCTTCAAATGAAGGACACACGGTTAGAAACATTCAGTGTTCTGAGCTTCTCAGGATTCATCAAGGGGTCCCCAAGAATTATATTCCTTTCTCTACTCAGAGCCAGGTGCAAAGAGATCTCTAATTCAATGCCACAGGCATCACACAGACCATTGTCATTTAGCCTGGTAAAAACAGCCCCTTGTTCTTCACTTTGCTTCATACAGAGGGTCTGGACTCGCTGCTATTGTGAAGCGATTGCTTGCTGGAGGCGTAGCCTCTGTTGAAGTTTAAAATGATTGGATCAGTTGGCCACAACATATGTGGGCGCCAGCTCCACTGTGAAGGAGGCTAAGCTAAGAAGCTAACCAGACATTGTGTGTGCTGTAGACAAACTGAGGAGAGAAGTAACGAGCCGAATGAGTTTTCCTTGTCAGGGAGATGAGAGCTTTCCAAAACCTAAGATTTGTGCCATTAATCAGTTCCTGTGCCTGTCTACAGTCTATCAGCTACCTTCAGAGGACTGAGCGTGACGTCTAATCCAGGCCTGTAGGGCAGTCCTACAGACTGTTGTTGAGGTACCTACAACAGGCTCTGGTCCTTTGAAGTGGGCCTGCTTGATGCCAGTATGTCCTGGTACTCATTTATCAGTAACACATCTCTAGTTGGTTGACTGCTTCCCGAGCAAGTAAGGATGCAAAATGTGACCCTTGAAGAGCTCTAATTGCAGCTTGACTATCTGTAAGATGAATATTTCCTTCTGTGTACACTGAAGGTCTTTGAGAGATGCCACACACTGGTGGATTGCATATATGTCAGCTTGAGATATAGCTACAAAAACACCTAGTGGGTATTTATGCTCTCTCTTACTATGGTTGTGCAAAATCAGCACCCCTGCACCTTCAGAAGGGGTCCATCTGTAAAACAGTAAAAATGATTGGGAGACATGTCCATCATAGAGATGTTCGCTGACCTGTCTTCAATCTCTGTCTTAAAACTTGACTCAAATTATATATTTTGACCATCTGTCTCCAGGTCCTGCAGTTTCTGGAACAGCAGCAACTTCCCAGTTCTAGACAAAGGACCAAATTGGCAAACTACTGTATGAAGATCTTTCTTAACATCTGAACAAACGTTGTGGAATTTATAATCTTAAGACTTAGAAAGAGCTCTTGATTAACAGCATTTTTGCTGTAGTTCAGTTGGCTCTGACTGAGCACCAAAGCCTTTGGTCATGTGAGCTGAAGAAAAGAACATTCATTCATTTCTCTTTTTTTTTTCCTGGCAAAAGTACCTTTTTTCAGAACCTCAGTATCACTGTGGACGATCACATCCTGCAAGGCACCAGCTCCATCATGAATCCTGCCGCCTGTCCCCGAGACAGATTTAGGAGACAAAGGCTGGCGAGATGGCCACAGGAAAGAAAAAGAGAAAAGGTTCTTTGCTTGCTCCTAATGAGAATAAGAAAAATTGAGCTTTTCTTTTCATTCTCAACACTTCACGATGCCTGACCAGGAGTGATAAAAACAGTGACAAAAAAAAAAAGGAAGTTCATTTTATGAAGCCAGCTGCAACAAAAGAAGCTTCTAGAAATAGAAAAGTTTAAAGGTGCTGCTGTCTGCTCTGACTGACGCGAGAGCCGGGAGAAGATTTAGCAGCCAATGTTTTTGATCGAAGAAAACTGTGCCCCTGATTCTTGCTCTCAACCTATCCTGCTCTTTTCCAATTTTCAGAAGCAGAAACACAGTAAGTGAACAATCAAAGAACAGTAACTGAGCGAGACGTTGAAGCAAGAAACGAGAAACAAGCCGGCATAGTTTTAAGCTGCAGTTGGGAGTTTTGAGAAAATTGTGGACTCAGTCGAAAATTTGAACAAACACACCTTACAGGTCCCTCCCCCTTGCTCTCTGCTGCACTACTGTCCACAGCTCCCCCTCGCTCCACACAGCCGAGCCTGCCACGAACGTGCAGGATGGTGGGCAGCTCGGCTCAGGGAGGTTTATGACGGCAGATAAACAGCTATGGCACATTCAGAGTTCTCTGTAACTTTAGGTTGTTTCTTCACCATTAGCACACCGGCAATCTTGAGCTTGGATAACGGCACGCGCAGAGGGCAGGGTGGGAGCAGTTTGTGCATGAATATGGTTGACACCGGTAAGACAGCCCTCCTGTCTCTTATTGGCTAGATCTGACTGGAAGCAGTACATTTCTGAAAAGGGCTGTAGGGCCACTGAGAGGAGCCAGAGAGGCTGTGTTTTTTCACTTATTATTTATCTCATATTCTACTGTCAGGACGTAGAGACAGTTTTAACAAATATATATATTAAAAAAATACATTTTTACCTACTGCAGCTTTAAAGTAAATAACTTTTCAAATATGAATAACACAAACATGATTTCTGAAGTTTGTCAAAGTGGTCATTCAGTGCATCTTCTCCTTTTATTAAACCTTTGTTTGGATACACCTGGATCATCATTTGATAATACGTCTGCAACACTGGGAAACATTTCTTTTATTTCCCCTGAATTCTGGGACTAATGGCTCATGATAAACACAATCTCAACAATGGATTATAGATTATGCAGTAAAATAAAACAAACAATTAACTAAAATATTAAGACAAGACCAAGTTCTGTCACTAATCTTTCACTTCAGCAAACACATCAAACACAACTCAGACCAATGTTCAACAAAATGATAGAAACATATGATTATGCTTCTATTTCCCCTCATCTGTATTTTGGCCACAGATAACACTGATCTCTCTTTCAGGCATAATCTTGATGCAAGTCATGCATTAAACTGGCTCAGGGTGAATAAACACCACATTATGAATACAAACAGGGTGAAAACCAGATAACGTTGGTAATTCATTCATCAAATCTAGACTCCATAAACCCTGAGCTTCAATGTTTTTTGTGTGATTTTAGACGTTTTTTTTTTCTAAATGTGTCAACAGGGATTTTTCTTCACAGTTTGATAGTGCTCTGCTAACAAACAGTCCATCTGAATTTCCAACGTCCAGCCAAGAACACTTGTACAAAGTCAATTTTTAGAGAAAAGATACAACAAATTCAAAAAAAAAAACCTGACAATTTACAGTTGTGTAGAGATGAAGAGGAGGATGCTTTCCTCTTTCTCACCTACAACGTTTCCTCTCCTCACAATCACATCATTATTTTTTTAGTAAAAAATTTGCAGATTGAGAAACAGGGTTTGCTCTGTCACTTCCAATCAGATGCCCAAACAAAGCTTTGCTAAGCAAGTGTCAGGACATCATTAGTAACGGGTCAAAGCACATTATGCTCAGACGTCCGATCGTTATATTCAAACAGGTTGGTGTCAGAGGAAAGCAAACAAGTCTCAATTCAAAACCTCAGTTCATTCCAATTTACCACGTTGTTCAAGTATTTCTGCTAATTTCAGTAGTTGTTTTTGTCCAGTAGATAACTCATTGTTAAACTGAGTTTATTTATAAAAGGACATGTTGACAATAAAAGGGCATATTAACACTGATCTCTGGATCATTTCTTTTTTTATATATAGTCTCACAGACTCACTATAACCTGCTGCTGAGGGTGACAGGTGATATTATTGTTGATGCTCATGTCTGTAACTTTATGTAAACTTTCCTAAACTTTGTAAGCAGCAGGGTGACTGCAGTTATTTTATTAAGCCAGAGGAAGACGCTTGAAAAATAAATTGTTTGTGCCTAATTTTTTTGTCTGTTTTAACAATGTATATGTATATTTTTCCCAGAACACAATATGGGCAAACAACAAGTGTGCAACAGTTCAAAACAAAACAAAAACAAGAAAATGAGTGAAACAAACAAAAAACAACTAAACACTAAGACGGACCAAAATGTCAGGTGGGATTTTGAGTAGTTTAAGTTATAATTGTAATTTGCAGCTGTAAAAGCTACAAAAACAATTGATGAATCAGCTGGATGAAGGGGCAAGTAAATAAAATAGAGATATGCAAATTAATAAAAGTAGTGTCCAAAAATGCATAAGAATACTTGAAATGCAAAAAGTAAAATACATAAATACTACTACTACTACTACTACTACTACTACTAC
>NW_013952692.1:642344-649657 GCF_001266775.1 Austrofundulus limnaeus
ATAATAATGTATACTATGTAAGTCTAACAAAAATTTGAGATACAAATAAAAAGAAATAAAGTAAATAATCTGGATTCATCAGACATCAGTTTATTTGGATCATCAGTGAGATTGAGGTATTTGAGACGTTTATTCCTGATATCATTAAAAGCTGATATATTGTTGTGTTGTGGAGCAGTTATCATTTCCATTGCAGTTAATTTAAAGATGGAGTGATTCGAGTGGATTTTTTATTTCCAGTTCTGTAATGACTTTCCAGGCGGTAGTTAGAGAAATGAAATATTTAATGAACCCAATTTCAATGAATTTCTCTGAATGTAATCAATGCATCTCTTCAACTGATTAACATTAATGTCTGTAACACATATTGAGCTAAATTTTAATGTAAAACTCTGACATGAGAGGCAACACATAGCATGTACTGTTTTCTATGCTACACTGGGCCTTTAATTTATTTGAGCTCATTTTTAGACTCAACAGTTTTCCTCCAATCTGTCATTCAAATGACTTTTCATTGACTTTTGGTAAATTAGAAATGGTTACATCATCTTCTGCATGCTGGGACTGAGTGCACAGCTGAAATGACTTAATGTAATCATCTTTAAGCTGCTATCAGTCACAAATTTCATTATTAAGCATACTTTGATATTAGCCGTTTAATGTTTTGCCTTCAGGCTTTTTCAATTAACCTTTGACTTTTTTCTTTTCTCTTTACATGCGACTGTTAACGATAAAACTCTCAGCGCAGCTTCCTTTAACATATCTATTAGCGCCCAGTTTTGCATATTTCTGCAGACACGCCCTGATCTGTGCAGTTTTCAAACCTTCCATTTCTCATTTTAGTGGTACCATTTGGAAGTGGATGACCCCTTAACAGAAAAAAAAACCCTGTAAGTCTGCTGTGAGGCTGTGTTACTCTTTCAATTAAATTACTCACTGGTATAAAGGCGTAGTCACAAAATCCTAGTAGCTTGGAGCAAATGTGATTTATTAGAGGTTTAGGAAACAGCCAGAACCGTTTCTTCTTTTTTTTTTCATTTCCAATAACAGCACATCTTAGAATTGTGATGGTGTTTCCAAAAACGACTAATTCATCATATTTGAGTGTTTAAGAGAACATTATCAGGCAGGTGGAAGTACTTTGCCCCTCCTCTGTGCGCCGCACAAGACAAAATTGAGCAGACCAAGGTGAAAAGCAGCAGTGTGTTTGGAAATGGATTAATGCTCCCGCTGCTTGGGGTTAACAGCTTGTCGCTGGGCTTCCTTATCAGACGACCAAGATCAATGGCACAAACACATCTGCTCCCAGAACAATCTGCCAGGGAGTATTGCAGGACACTGCTCTGAGAATGAAATAAAATCATTATCCAGCGGCACCTTGAGCAGTTTTAAACCTGTTTTGTCTTCTGAATCTTGTAAGACGTAAGAGCAACATATACAGACCCATTTAGAGAGACTGATCTTTTTGTAAGAACATTTCAGGACATAAAAAAACAGGTAACAACCGAAACAGCCTGAACAAAAAAGTTGGCTATTTAGACTCCAACTTAAAATGTATCAGTTGACTGTGCTGACGCTATTAAAAAACACAGAATAATTTGTTTGCTTTATATTGTTTTTATTGAGTTAATTTATATTTTAACACGTTATTATTTTTACGTTCTGCACAGTGTTAACAAACTGAAACAATCACACATTTGGAGTGTAAACAGTACGTGGAACCAGAAGAAGAAGAAATGTTTCATTGTACAATTCCTGCCTTGGTCATTTTATCTGAGAAACAGATAATCTAAATACTGTAGGTTCTAAAGTCAAGAAAATATTTCCCAATATTTCAAATGTTTGCAATTTCATGTGAAATGTATTTACATTGGGGCTGCATGGTGGCTCGGTTGGTAGAGTTGTGTCCTCCAAGCAAGAAAGTTATTGAATCTCAGCCGGGGACTTTTCTGAGTAGAGTCTGCATGTTCTCTCCTTGCATGTGTGGGTTTTATCCGAGCACTCCGGATTCCTCCCACAGACCAAAAGCATGACTGTTAGGCTAACCTTTAACTCTATATAGCCTCTAAGTGTGAGAGAGATCGGGAATGACTGATTGTCTCTATGTGGCCCTGGGATGGAAATAGGACCTGTCCAGGGTTAACCCCACCCCTCACACACTGACTGTGGGACATGGGCACCAGTGACCCCCGCACCCCCTGAAAGGAAGAAGTGGGTAAAGAAGGAAGGAAGGATGGATGGGTTTACATCAGTTTGTGCTACACATTCTCACTCCCAACTCGTCACATATTGACGTTTAAGGTAAGGTTCCCTCTGCGTCTTATTTGGACACAGAAGGTACCCCCCTCGCGTCACTCCTTGACGCCCACGGCTTTTCCGGGTTGCGCCACCAGGGGGCTTTGGGGCGGGTGTCTGAGGTTAACATGAGGGATCGGGTTTAATGGTTAAGTTTAGGTACTGGGATCAGGGGTAGGATGTCCATGGTGAATATTAGGTCATTTTACGCTTTAGAACATGTTCACCTGAATTTCGTACATTTTCTAAAAATGGTTAATTTTACCTACTAGGGTCAGGGACAGGATGTCTAAAGTGAACTAAGGTAATTTCAGGCTTTGGAACGGTCATTTTTGCGCATTTTATACACTTTCTGAACATATGACAACAGCTTCCGCCCCATCTCGTCAGTAACTGACGTGAGGGGGGTATCCCGCGCGTCACAATCGGACGTAGAGGGAACCTTGCAAAACGTCAATATGTGACGAGTTGGGAGTGAGAATGGGCTGGTTTGTGAGCTGCTGGATTGAACAAAATATGCCACAAACTAAACAAAGACACAAATCTGGGACTAAAATCTGGTTGAAGGTTTTGCAGCAAAGGTTACCAGAACTCAAACTGAGATTTTTGCATCAAAATAACTGTAAATAAACCTTGTCCAATAAGTAGTAACATTGGACAAAAACCATCTAAACCCAGTGAAACATGATAGTGAGCACCAATTGATGCTTATGCAGCTACTGCTAAATAAAGTAAGAATTAAACCACATATTCATTTCTACATATTACAGGAATAATAAGTACACAAATACAAACTTACAGGATCCTGTTTCTGTGCATATATTAAACCTCACAGATTTTGTGTGTGTATTCATAAAAAACACTGACTATGGCTTCTGAGAATTAACTTTTAAATTATTTAGATTTTTTTTTCTTAAAGAAAGGAGCAAAATAGATTCTTCTATCCGTTTTGGCACTTGTCTGGTTTAGTAATTGGCAACAGTTTTGTTGGATTTTCAACTTTTAAAATCTGGCCAATTTTGGGATGTGTAAATTTCTGAGACAGCAGGATCAACAATCAGTTGAGTTTTGGATCTGTGTAACTTGTTTTGTTATTTTGATTCTGGCAGGGCTCTATTTTTGAAGCTGAAGAGTTTTTTTTTTACTCAAATGCAAGCTGACAAGCAGATGAAGGAGGTTAAGGAGTAACAAAATCTAATTTCTTACTTGATTGCTGCAAAAAGACACTTCTGCCTCAGGTAATCCAGTAGAATCAACATAATTTGAAGCAGGGAGAAGCTCAGCACATGGTACAGCTCTCTCACAAAACTAATAAAGACAAACTAATAAAACCCAAGAGAACTAAGGAGCATCAATATTTTTGGGAGCAAATAGCTAATAAACCAAAGATGCTGAGAATCAGCTAACATTAAATAAACTAAAGACAAAAGGGACACCTTACCTGGAGCTCAAAATAACTAAAAAGATCATCAGAATACAAAGAACAACGGCAGTCTAAAACCAAAGAAATATACCTAAAACCTCATTTAACACTCATTAAGTTGATGTTAAACTGTTTTCTGCACCTTGTTTATTAAATCTTTGTTATGGGACATTCTGGTGTCTGTATCAGAAATACAAGATAGTTACTTCAGAAGCTTTCGTTTAATTTATATTGCACTTTAATGATTTTTAATCTACTTTCTGCATAATGTTACATAGCTTAGTATATCTTGGCACATTTTTTTCAATGCAGTAAGAAGTTTTGCAACACCTCAGCTTAGAGCTTGGATCGTCTTTTTTTATTTCTTCCTCTTTTCTATTAATCTCAAAGTAAATGTATTCAAATAAGTCTGTTCGCTGTTGAATTTCTCTTGGCAAATCAAACAAGGACTTTGCGCAAGAATAAAATGTCATATCACTGAAAAAGTGTGGATTTAAAAAGAAAACTTTGCAGAAAATTGGGGACATCATAGAAATTAAAAACAAAGCAGTGTTAATGCTTTGTCAGATTGTGTGTCAAATAACTTTGTTTAGCCATAAAAATGTCATGTCATATTAAAAATTAAAAATCTATGCAAATTTTACTGTGGAGCATCGTCACAAGAGGACCAGCCTGAATGGTGGAACGACCTAAACTTGCCACATGAGGGAGGTGCGACACGACAAAGGAAAACATGCAAATTTTGCAAAACTTACAAATAAACAATTAAAGCAAAAATTACAGAAGCCAAGAGCGGACATTTTCTGCATATAATTATATATTATATATTATTTTATGTATATAATTAATTATTTTCCATATTTTTTCTCGTGATAACAATGTCTGTATCAGGAAATAATGAGGAGCGTTTTCACGAGATAGGTTAATTTCCAGATGGTTTTCCACTTGAGTATCATTCAGTAATCATGAAGACGGCCTGGTCACCTTAGCTGGTCATTGATGAAGTTTACTATTTATTTATTTACCGTTATTTAACCAGGTATAACCCATTGAGATCACAATTTTCTTTTGCAAGGGCAGCCTGGGCCTGAAGGCAACCTAGTGCACATAATTTTGTAATTTTGTAATTTTTCTATCATCACACAGACTGAAATTGTGATTTGTTTGTTTTGCACAGATAACTTTCATATCAGCCCTCGTCATTTAAGGAGACGACTGGCCTGACTGCAGCTCAGCAGGCGTGCACACAGAGATCCTGCTGATATAATAAACATTATTGGTGTCCAGCTGAGGGGAAACCACAACTTAACTGGGAAAGAACTCCTCGTTTTTTCATGGAAAACCATGGGAAACAAATAATGTGCGGAAAACAACTGTTCTCGGCTTCGGTAAAAAATAACTTTAACTTAACACAAATAACAATAAGTGAACATTAATTTGCCTTACAAGTACTTTGTTTTTAACCAAGTGAAGTGGTTTGTTCCTGGCTTAATGGCTTCAACACCTCCAGCCTATTTCTGCAGAACCCAAAAGAAGAACAAGTGTAAGTAAACCATTCAGACAAATGTTAACTAAAGTGTGCACAAATAAAATATATGTCTAAATAAATAACTTATCTATAGTGCTATCTGTAACTAATCATTTAAATTACAAAAGAAACAATACTAATACTGTGTGGGGGTAGGAGCATCCACCACATCTTTCTATTGAGTACAAGATGTGGTTGTACATCTTAAATTGTCTTTTGTGCAAATAATTATGTTTAATGAGGTTTTTCAACACCTAAATGTGTTTTTACTGCAGCTCATTCTGAACACAATTAGCGTTTGACTGCAAACTGTGTTCGATGCACAGATTGTTCTGCAAGAATCAGGACAAGTGAGGTACAAAAAGAAGCAGTCCGGCTAAAATGTAAAGGTCACATGGGGCTGTGCGCAGCGGGACACTGTAAAGGTTATCTTCTTCAAATAATAATGTCAGCGGAGCTCGACAGGACCGCCTGGTGGACAAACAAGTTTATTTGGCAGAGGTGGTGCTTAAGGAAGCTGTGAATGTTCTGATGCAACACTTGCTTGTTGTCCTGCTTTAAAATGATCCTGTTATATCCTCTCTTTGTGCAGCTCTGGCTAGAAAGCTTCTGCAAAGTCAAGACAATCCTGGCAGCATGAGTTGTTTTTGTTTTGTTGTATTTTTTTAAGAAGCACCTTCTCTTGATTCCTTTTAAAAAGGTCGTATGGGGGTGGATCGCGACTTCTTGCCCTTCCAGTATTTTGTATAAAAGTATTGATTAAATTTTGTCAACGGGGGGGATAAAGGTTACATTCAAGCCAGCTACTCTGCCTCCACCCCCCACCCTGCATCATGACTGGTCTTAAAAGCAGCCAAAGCTTTTATCTAACAGAATAAATATAAAAAATAAAAAGCCCTATCTTGTCCTGCATATTATGAAATATTGGCAACACTTAAAACTGAATAATCTGGAACAAAAAGTCCAACTGGTTCCATAAATAGTAATTTTTACCTCAGAGAAGGCAAAAAGAGAACATGTTGCAAGGAAAAATCACAATGTTTTGTTTGTGTTTTTCTCAAGCAATCAACCAAACAGGGAAATGTTGTTTACCTCTTTCCAGAGTTAATTTTAGCTTAATGTAATCTTTCTCTGCAGATCATTACAACACAAAGATCCAGCCAGAGATGCCAGGTGTTGGCCAGATGTTCACTCAGAATGCTGGCCGATGCATCGTTTCTGCTGGATATGTTCATTTACCTGATTGGAAACAACAATCTGTTATTTAAGAATTCTGCTTGAACTGGAACAGAAAATTTGTTTATACACTGAAACTTTGTGCTACTCCCAATTTTTGTAAATTTAACCATTTAATTGTGTAATTTGAATTTTGAAAAAAATAGCACTCATGGTCTACATGCAAATCTGGAGATGTTTAATGTGTTGATGGAAAGTCTAGTCACAACACCAGAAACTAGGAGTTGCTTGAGACGTCCTGAGCCAGTCACAAGTAAACAATCAGATTCTTCTTTATATGGGCTTTTTTTTTTCTTTGATTGGTAAAAAGTCTCTGATCACATTGCAATTGCTCTCCATTTTTGATTCAGGCCTTTAGCTTTTAGTCTAAAGATGCTTCAGCAACACTTTACTTTTTCATTAATACATGGTTAGTTAACCTTGAACACATCATTAATAAGGATTATTTATATTTAATAAGTTATAAATAAACACATTTATTAATACTTTACCCATAAAGGCTAATTATCAGCACCTTGTGAATATATGTCTGAGAAAGGCGCTTTATAAATAAAACTTTACATACTTACTTAATTACCTCCAAAACCAACATACTTAATGTTTTTTCATGGTAAATGGTAAATGGTACTGAACTTATAGAGCGCTTTTCAAGTCCCTCCGGACCCCAGAGCGCTTTACACTAACAGACATTCACCCATTCACACTCACATTCACACACTGATGATGGCAAACTACACTGTAGCCACAGCTGCCCTGGGGCCAGTGGCGGTTTCTGATAGGGTCGACCTGGGCGGTCGCCCAGGGCGGCAAGTTGTCAGGGGCGGCATCGCG
>NW_013952692.1:650523-655876 GCF_001266775.1 Austrofundulus limnaeus
TGAACTCCCATGCACCCTCCAGGACCCTGCTGAGGGTGTAGAGCTGGTCCAGTGTTCCACGACCAGAACCAAAACCACACTGCTCTTCCTTTCATTTCTCTGTGTTTTCTCTCAAAAATGAATTGTCATTGGATTTATTGTTTATTATGAAAATGTTGGTTTTGGTTTAGCTCCACTTCTTTTCTTACTTCACTGCAAAATGTTTGGATTTTACACATGTGGAACAACACATTCACCAGACATGTGTTTACTCTCATATCAGTATTTCTTCAGTCCCTGTTAAAGGAAAAGGTATTATTTCAGCACAGTATCAGGTTACAATGTGTTTTACACAAGATTAGTGATATCTCAAGTTTTTATCTAAAGTCCATTCAGCCCCTGAAGCATTCATATGTAATCATAACGACCACATTTCCTTATGAGGAGASAAGTATTGGAAGGTCCAGCTCATGGTTCTGGTTCTCAGGCTGTGAAGTCAGCTGTCTGCAGAGAACCCACAGGGGATGTGGGCGGTTGTGTTTTTGTTTTATTTATTTTTGGACCAGGGCTTTCTGATAAGAAAGACCGTGGGTCTGTGAGACCACTCAGTGCCTGTTGGAGGGGGAGGGCGTTCGGCCACAAGCCAAGAGCTACAGAGCAGCAGCACCTGCTGCAGTTAGGACTGAGAGCTTTTCTGAAAGGCCTTCATCTGAGCTCAGCAGATTATCTTGTTCAGCAGCACTGCGTCAGTGTGAACGTCTCTGACCGTGTCCATGAGAAACGTCTCACACACCGTGGCACCGTGCTCAGAGGGTGGCTGCACAGAGCACTGAGTCCTGAATCCTTCATCTTCTCATAACAAAATGATACCAACATCTTAATCCCAGATTAACACAGATTTCAGGTCAATTTTAATGTACTGTATATTTAAATAATGGTATATAACATAGTATTTGTGAYAAAGCTGCAGATTTACACCCCTGCTTTAAACTATTGTTGTGACCAATAGATGAAAGTTGTTTAATGTAGTTATTTGTGTTATTTGTGTTTGAACTCTTCAGGGTCATCTCTCCCTCAGCCTGCTCTTCCTGTCCTTCCAGGTTATCAGCCACTCTGACCTGCTGCCACTTTCTGAATAATCCAKCTGGTTTTCATCAGCCTGTTCCTTCAGACTCAGCCTGCTTCTGTCTCCAACCTTCAGATCAGAACAGTCTTCTACTCTGTCAAACTCTCCTGAGTTTCTATCAGTTTTTTCTGCCTCACCTGTTATTTGCTTTTCATTTTACAATAAAAAGTTTTAGTTCAGGTTCCCTTGAGTTTGGCCACATTTGGGTCTGAGCTTTCATCTCCATGATCAAAAGCTAACATGACAGTTCAGAGGTAATGCCTGAAGGAAAGCATCAGAATCAGTGTGTTGGTTAAATGACAGGGTTTGTTTGATTTACTCACTGACCAATCAGAGTSAGCTCACAGACCAGACATGGTCCACAGACCACCAGTTGATTATCACTGTTTATTCTAACGCAGCGCAGGAGAACAAGAGAGAAAACCTTTCAGAGTAGATGAGTCCAGTTCCTGCTGTGAGTCTGGACCTGAGCCACCTTCAGACTGGACTCTGCTGGGCCACATCATCATTCAAAGCTGAAGCTTCACCCTGCAGCACAGGTGGCTACATACAGAGCCTTTAAACATGTCCACATTTACAAAGGTTTTTACTGGGATTTCATGGATAAATCAACAGCAGGCAGGGCAGAACTTTGAAACTGGAGGGGAATGATGCATGGTTTTATTGTGAGGTTCGTCTCTCAGGCAGTTKTACATCTAAAAAACAACATTTCTGCTCATTCTTCTTTGTAAAACAGTTGCTGCTCATCAGAGAGAACAGGCAGTTTTACCACAGATTACCTGCTGGGTCCAGGTTCAGACTCTGACTGGACTGGACTGACCCGGTCCATTGTAGCTCAGGTGGTTGTTGTTCTGGAAGCTGAAGCTCCGCCTCCGTCTGAAGGTTTCTAACTTCTAACAGATTTACTTCCAGTCCTGTGTTCAGCTGAACTCATTTTCCCATCACCTCTGACCAGAGCATCCCCACGTCATGCTGCTGCCACCACCGTGTCTCACAGTGGACACGGTGCGTTCAGGGTCATGTCTCACAGTGGACACGGTGCGTTCAGGGTCATGTCTCACAGTGGACACGGTGCGTTCAGGGTCATGTCTCACAGTGGACACGGTGCGTTCAGGGTCATGTGCTGTGTTCACTTCCTGCCACACAGAAAGTTTTCAGTGTAAGTTTAGCCTGACCTGAACAGCTTCTTYCACATGTTTGCTGTGGTTCGTGGCAGACTGCATCAGAACGTTGTCCAGCTGTCTTTCAACAATGACTTGTTGTCATTCTGTCAGAAAGGTCAGATTTGTGGAGCGTAGCTAAAAGCTGTCCTGGGCTCAGAGTCACACTTGAGGACCTCTGCAGCTCCACAGTTACCAGGAGGTTTCTGGTTTCTTCCTCAGATTAATGCTCTCCTTGTCCATCCTGTCAGTTACTGCTATGCTATGCTTCTTTAGTGTGGTGGGTTCCAGTCCAAGTTGGGGGGCAAGAGTAATGCTCACCMATGTGCAACGAATGTCCTGCCTGAGCATCACAGGTTCCATCAGAACAACACCCACAGCAGCCATGGAAGTCCTACTGGACCTGGCTCCACTAGATTTACATATCTTAGGGGAGGCTACATCCAGTGCAGTAAGGCTACACCAGTCTGGTAGGTGGAAAAAACCTATCTGACTCACAGCACACTAGAATCTGGGACTGTTCCAGTAACTGCAGGACCTGCAGACAGAACGGTCAAAACATACTATTTTGAGCCAAGTTTTAAGACAGAGATAGAAGACAGGTCTGTCTGGATTAACCTCTCCACGACGGACATGTCTCCCAATCATTTCTACTGTTTTACAGATGGATCCCTTCTGAAGGGGTCAGTAGGTGCAGGGGTGCTGATTTTGCACAACCATAGTGAGAGAGAGCATAAATACCCAACTGCAACTGTATCTGAAGCTGAGATATATGCAATCCACCAGTGTGCGGCATCTCTCAAAGACCTTCAGTGTACACAGAAGGAAATATTCATCCTAACAGATAGCCAAGCTGCTATTAGAGCTCTCTGAGGGCCRCACTTTACATCATTACTGACTTGGGAGTGTGCCGAAGCAGTCAACCAACGGGGGAGAGATAACAGTGTTACTGTTAAATGGGTACCAGGACATACTGGCATTAATGGTAACCAGAGAGCTGACCACCTCACAAAAGCTGGCAGTCAGGCCCACTTTAAAGGACCAGAGYCTGTTGTAGGTACCTCAACAACAGTCTGTAGGACTGCCCTACAGGTCTGGATCAGACGTCAACACTCAATCCTCTGGAGGGAGCTGATGGACAGTAGACAGGGTCAGGAACTGATTAACGGCCCAAATCTGAGCTTTGGGAAAGCTCTCATCTCCCTGTCAAGGAAAACTCTAAGTCCACTAGTTGGAGTCCTAACTGGACACAATCTGCTCAACCACCATAAAATGGTGATGGGACTCCATGACAATGGTCTGTGTGATGCCTGTGGCATTGAGCTACAGACCTCTTTGCACTACTTAGAACACTGTCTGGTTCTGAGTAGTCAAAGGAAAAGAGTTCTTGGGGACCCCTTTATGGACCCTGAGAAGCTCAGAACACTGAATGGTTTTTTTGGATGGCCTCCCTTCTCCACTTATAGCCATCCTCTCCACACCATTATGATTTTTTAAGTGAAGAGAAAATAGAGACGGAGAGAAAAACAGAGAGAGAAGTAATTAGAAAGATAGAAAGACTGAAATAGCGATTAGAAGTATGTTAAATATAGTCTTAGACTGATAGAAATAGCTATGGAGAGGTAAAAATTTCACTGTTATTTATTATTCAGGTGAACTTTATAAGAGAAACCTGCTCAGAGGTGAATAGTACTGTGACTGTGCACAGTCAGAAAAACGTCCTGAAATGCATGAAGGTGTACCAGAGGCCTAATCAGCTCCATTGTTCCCCCACAGACTGGTGCCATGAGGAAAACACACAAAGTGCTGTGGCACGAGCTGAAAACAAAGCCATGTTTGTAACCAGTTCAGACAGGAAGTCACAGTCTGTGTAGTTTCTACCCCACAGCATCAGCAGCCCATTACATCAGTACACACACACACACTGTCAGGAGTGTGTGTTTGTGTAGTGGCCTCCACAGGGGAAGGCTTGTTCTCCCGGCCGGGTGCAGATTTGGTTAAACATGACCTCATTTTTTGGCTCTCCGGTAGAGTAGTTTACCCAAACAAGGTTGTGATCTGATTCCCTGGAAATCCTTCTCCCCTACGAAGACAAAACGTCCATTATTGTGCATGAGCTCAATTCTAAAACTGTCTTTAGAAAAAACTGCACTCCTTAAATTTCACTTTTAAGTAGAGTCATGGACGATTAACGGACAAAAAACAAATTCACTTTAAGGAGGTAACTGTCAACAGTGTGATGGAATAACACACAGCGATGTAATCACGTCAGTATGTATTTTACACAGTGGACTTTTCTCACATGAAGAACAATTCACAAGTTTGACTACTGTCTTTAAAAAAATCACTTTAAATTTCTGGCATTTGTCTTCTTTCAGTTTAACATCTAATCAGCAGCAGGAGGTGGGAAACGCTGAGAAAGTCACAGCCGAATTTCAGCACAGAGAAGCAAGAAACAGCTGCAGCAAAGAACAAGCACTAAAAGGTTGCACAAGTTTTTCTTTAAAAATGTAAAATTAACTGTTTGTAGTCACCTCTGTCTATCTGTTAGCAAAATATCTCATGAAACACTGGACAGGTTTTAAGAACATTTTTGAGAAATAATCATCTACGACGTACATCTACAAAATGTAGACCTGCATCTACGACGTACATCTACGACTTATTAACATTTAGTTACCCAAATCAAGACAGTATCTACATCCAGCTGACTGTCAAACAGTTAAAATTCAATCAGTTTGAACTGATGATTCATAACTGTGTTACCTGGATCTGTAACTCTGTGTGTTAGTGCTAACCAGGCCAACTTCTCAGGACTGCAGTTAGTTCAGAACCTGCAGCTCGTCTTTAAACACGAATAAAAGAAGTGAACTAATGTACTCAGAGCTGCTTCCCTTCATTGGATCCATGTTAACTGATTTATAGTTACATTTATTGATGACCTAAAGAACGGACCAACTGTTCCTTCTGTCTGAACTCCTACAGTCTTACATGACGCCCAGATCCCTTTACTCTACTGATTGTTTGGTTTTATGTTAAGACAAGACAAGACAAGACAAGACAAGACAAGACAAGACAAGACAAGACA
>NW_013952692.1:663277-665854 GCF_001266775.1 Austrofundulus limnaeus
CCTGATGACATCATGATGTATTATACTAACTGATGACATCATGATGTGTTTTACAGTCTAACTGCAGTTGGAATAAATGACCTACAGAAGAGCTCCGTCCTGCAGCGAGGATGTTTAAGTCTCTGACTGAAGGAGCTGCTCAGCCTCCCCATGCAGAGGGTGGTGGGGGTTGTCCATGATGGCTGTCAGCTTTGCCAACATCCTCCTCTCACCCACCATACCACAGGCTCCAGAGGACATCCCACCACAGAGCTTGACCTCCATATCAGTTTGTCCATCCTGTTCCTGTCCCTTTCAGTACATCCAGCCCCCCAGCAGACCACTCCATAGAAAAGGGCAGATGTTACCACCGTGTCATAGAATGTCTTTAACAGAGTCCTGCAGACACTGAAGGACCTCTGTCTCCTCAGCAGGTGGAGAAGACTCTGGTCCTTCTTATACAGGATGTCTGTGTTTGTAGTCCAGTCCAGCTTGTTGTTGAGGTGAACACACAGGTACTTGTAAGAGTCCACTGTCTCAATGTCTTTTCCCTGGATGTTCACCGGTGCTGTGGGGGGTGACTTCCTCCTGAGGTCTATGACCATCTCCTTCGTCTTGCTGGCATTGATTTGGAGAGCGCTGGTCTCACACCAGCCAACAAAGTCACTGATGACCCCCCTGTATTCCTCATCATTCCCGTCTGATACACATCCAATGATGGCCATATCATCAGAGAAATTCTGAAGGTGGCAGTGGTCCGAGTTGTACCTGAGGTCTGACGTGTACAGACTGAACAGAAAGGATGAGAGGACCGTGCCCTGTGGTGCCCCCGTGCTACAGACTACCACATAAGACACACAGTCACGGAGCCTCACATACTGTGGTCAAGTATTTAGATGTCCCACGGTTTAATCTAGTCCACAGAGGTGATCAGGTCTTTAGTTGTCCCAAGGTCCAGGCTGGTCCACAGAGGTGACCAGGTCTTTAGCTGTCCAGAGGTTCAAATTGGTCCACAGAGGTTATCAGGTCTTTAGCTGTCCAGAGGTTCAAGTTGGTCCACAGAGGTGATCAGGTATTTAGCCACCTGCTTCAGATGTTATCATACATTAATGGTCCTTACTAGCCATTTTCAGTCCCACAGAATGGCTTCAGACTGTCAGCTGGTTAGAATGAGGCATATAGTCACTAAGGTTAATTTTAGAGAATATGACATGGGCTACGATAAAGTAGACCGGACTCTGGCGGTAGCAGATTGTTACATTCCAACTTATGTGTAGCACTGGTAACCTACTAGGAGGCACTGTCAGGACAGTCTGAAGACATTCTATGGGACTGATAATGGCTAATAATRTCCATTTAATGGACTGATAACATCCGAACCAGCTGCATTAGCTGTTCCGAGGTTCAGGTTGTTCCATAGAGGTGATCAGGTCTTTAGATGTCCCGAGGTTCAGGTTTGTCCATAGAGGTGATCAGGTCTTTAGAAGTCCAGATGTTCAAGTTGATCCACAGAGGTAATCAGGTCTCTAGTTGTCCTGAGGTCCAGAATGGTCTACAGAGGTGATCAGGTCTTTAGATGTCCCAAGGTCGAGTTTGGTCCGTAGAGGTGATCAGGTCTTTAGTTGTCCAGAGGTTCAAGGTGGTACATAGAGATAATCAGGTCTTTAGCTGTCCCGAGGTCCAGGCAGGTCCACAAAGGTGATCAGGTCTTTAGCTGTCCAGAGGTTCAARTKGGTCCACAGAGKTGATCWGTTCTTTAGCTGTCCAGAGGTTCAAGTGGGTCCACAGAGGTGATCAGGTCTTTACCTGTCCAGAGGTTCAAGTGCGTCCAAAGAGGTGATCAGTACTTTAGCTGTCCAGAGGTTCAAGTTGGTCCAAAGAAGTGATCAGTACTTTAGCTGTCCAGAGGTTCAAGTTGGTCTACAGAGGTGATCAGGTCTTTACCTGTCCAGAGGTTCAAGTTGGTCCACAGAGGTGATCAGGTCTTTAGCTGTCCAGAGGTTCAAGTGGGTCCAAAGAGGTGATCAGTACTTTAGCTGTCCAGAGGTTCAAGTTGGTCCACAGAGGTGATCAGGTCTTTGCCTGTCCAGAGGTTCAAGTGGGTCCACAGAGTTGATCAGGTCTTTACCTGTCCAGAGGTTCAAGTTGGTCCATAAAGGTGATCAGCGGCCTCATGTACAAAGACTTGCGTGGATTTCTTACTGAAACCTGACGTACGGTCAAATCAAGAAAACAGCGTACGCACAAGAAAATCCAGATGTATCAAACTGTGCATACGCCTGAATCCACGCACATTTCTTTTGTACATCACAATTAACGTGGAACTGAGCGCAGGTGAGACTCCTCCCCTGACACGGCTTCATTAACATATGTTAAACAGATGCTAATTACTTCCTGCGTGTGTCAAGGACACGTTTGAGTGATCCCTGCGCAATCAGAAATGATTTATAATGTCATAAAAATAATGAATTAAATATAATGTGAGTGCGAAAAAAATCCTAAGTAAAAATAGGAATAAAATATGTTTATCACGCAAAGAACGAGTGATTGTGTATCGTGTGTGTGTGTGTGTGTGTGTGTGTGCGCACGCTGCTGTGT
>NW_013952692.1:669131-671187 GCF_001266775.1 Austrofundulus limnaeus
GGGAACAGTAGTTATATGCATAACATTACGTTTTCATTGGCTGTTAATTTTCGGGTAAGCCTGGATTTTTCTAAAGCCTGTAGTACCACCGGGAAAAGCAAGAGGACTCTTTTTTCCTCCATAGCTTACCTGTCTAATATCAATCTGTCAGGAGATAGTGACAGAGTGAACAAATATGTTAAAAATATATTTTTAGAAAAGTTACATACTGCACCTTTAAGGTGAAATGACATGTTGTGGAAGCTGAAAGCTATGCCTACCAAATGCTGAATTCAAATAAAAACATCCAAGATGGCYACCAAAGCTAGGTTCAAATGGGTATATTTTTATACATATTGAGCTGAATTTTGTGTGATGGGAATTGTGATCACCAACATATACTGTAGTACAGTCAAATTATAAATTTAAATCYGCGGCCAAATGGCACTACCTGTCAAAGTCTGTCAAAGAACTTTTTTAGTACCTCCATGTCATTGCTTTGGTACAGACTGGCCACTAGATGTCACCCAATTTTCATTAATTAGTTATTGAACCCAGACTTATATCACAATTGTTGTTTTATTTTAATTCAGTTGTTCAAAAAATATTATTTCTTTATCCTCACACAGCACACTGATCCCTCTACACTTGAAAATACAGCTGCTGGACAGATTATTACTCTTTGTTGCTCTAAATGCCCATTTTATCATGCCACATGCAATCCCTACACACAATCATTTGGGGATGGCACTTAAATTGGCCAATCAGGTGCTAGGCCACCCCTCTGGCTCCACCCCTGCAAATGAACTAGAATTTTGAAATCTTTTAGGTGGTTTTTCATTCAATTACAGTTTAGGTTTCATRATTTTTGGAGATTTTATCATGGAATGTTCCACTGACTGACAATGATGTCACACAAAATTTTAAGGTGTCTAAACTCTACAAAACATTTTTAATTTAAACTCATTTGCATGTACAAATTATACATCCACTTTTTGTCTATTTTCTTTCACCTCGTTTTCATTTCTGTCAGCCCTTTGGCCACTTCACTGAACCAGCTTCAAAACAGCATTATTGTATTACAAACTCACCAGTAAACTATCATAAAAAAATAAATGTTCAGGAAAGTTGCTAAAACAAACAATAAAAACATATAAATGTAAGTGGAGTATCTAAAACATATCGAGGATCAGGAGAAACTAGAATAGAGATCCATACAGCTGGCAGCTTTTTGATGATCACTGTTCAGCAGGTTTTGTCTTCTGTCAGTCAGTGAGCAGACAGAACTAGAGGCCAGAGTGGAAGGTAAGAGTTAAAGTCACACATAGACTCTAATATTACTAGATTGAGTCCTACATACCCAGTCCCCTGTTAGCTTCTATGACAACATGGAGGAATAAAGATGTGACCCGACAGGGTGCTGGTTCACAGCCTAAACATAGAAACCTAGTTTAGACTCACTCCAGCTGTTATATAGACTTATATAGAAGTCACAAAAGATGAGCACCCCCTAGTGGTATAATATGTATAGTATATTTTTTTAACTGAATTGGCTACGGAACCCATCCGATRACATGGAATAAAAAAAATTATCACATGCCCACACGAAAATTATCACGTGCGCACAAGATAATCAACGCGTGTGTACACGATAATCAATGTGTGCGCACAAGATAATTAACACGTGCGCACAAGATAATTAACACGTGCGCACAAGATAATTAACACGTGCGCACAAGATAATTAACACGTGCGCACAAGATAATTAACACGTGCGCACAAGATAATTAACACGTGCGCACAAGATAATTAACACGTGCGCACAAGATAATTAACACGTGCGCACAAGATAATTAACACGTGCGCACAAGATAATTAACACGTGCGCACAAGATAATTAACACGTGCGCACAAGATAATTAACACGTGCGCACAAGATAATTAACACGTGCGCACAAGATAATTAACGCGTGTGCACAAGATAATTAACACGTGCGCACAACATAATTAACGTGAGCGCATAAGATAATTAACGTGTGCGCACAAGATAATTAGCGCGTGCGCACAAGATAATTAA
>NW_013952692.1:672777-675749 GCF_001266775.1 Austrofundulus limnaeus
GCAGGTGGGGACCAGAAACGCCTTTTTAGTACCAGAAACGCCTCTGGGACGTGTCTTTAAGCTGAACTTCCTCATGGCAGAGTGCAGCCCCTCCCCCCTCCCCACACACCCCGCCCATGACTCCTGCAGGCTCTCAGGTGAAAGTGAAAGTGAAACCTAACTGTCTGCTGAGCTCTCAACATTAGTTAACATTAAACTGCATCATAGCGTATGTGCGACACCCCCTCCCCCCACAACTACGGCAGGCTAGGTGCTGAAATGGGCGTGGCCAAAGTGGTTGGATTTTCTTAAAGAGACAGAGACCTATTTCAAGGCATTTAGAAACTGTCAAGATGAGAAGTAAATTGTTTTGGGGATTTTTACAAACATAGCTCTTTCATAAGCTGAAAATGTGACATGGTTACTTTATTTTAGTATAAAATTGAAATGTAGGCTTGGAAAGCACATAATATCACCACTTTAACAACTGTTCATCTCTGCAGTGTATTTTTTTTTGCAATAGGTCATCAGTCTTATCTTCCCAAAAACACATTCATAATTTATTAGAAAATGTGACGTGACAGGCGCAGCTCTGTACTGTTGTGTCACATGTTTTGATCCTCTGGACCAGCTCTGTTGACTTCCTCTCTCTGTTCTCCACCCAGATGTGGATGAGTGTGAAGARGAACCTTGCACTCACGGCTGCTTTAACACCTACGGCTCTTTCATGTGTAACTGTGATGAGGGCTTTGAGCTGGCATCTGATGGCACAAGTTGCATTGGTGAGCACTTTTATCTGCCTTTTTAACTCTTACATTTCAGGTTTTGGAGAGTAAAACCACTAAACTGCTCAAATTTACATGATTCTACACACACACCTTATAAGGCATAATTGTTGCATGTAGGAAAAGAAAGCAGGTTTATACAGTTCTTGTTTGATCATTTTGACCCAGTTACAGTAAAGTTGTTCCAGCACACTACACAACAGAAACTGGAAGTTGGTTCCACAAGAGAAGAGCTTGATAACTGAAAGCTCTGCCTCCCATTCTACTTTTAGAAACTCCAGGAACCACAAGTAAACCTGCAGTCTGACAGTGAAGTGCTCTGTTAGGAAAGGATGGAACAATAAGATGTTTGATACGTTGAAGGCCAAACATTCCAGGCTGAATGCAGATCACCTGTCAGTCTCACCAGGTTGAACTTGGCTATCTTGGATTTGATTGGCTCTAAAACGTAATCAGCTCTAGTCATATATCCATTCACTTTGACCTGTGATTTACAACCAAATCCTCCCCACTCTTCCTGAGACATGAACAGACACATGGAGGTGATTCCACCATTTCAAACGTGGGTGATAAACATGGAGCTTGCTTCTTAAGTTTTATATGTTAGAAGTAAGATTTTAAATTRTGTACTGAATTTGAGAGGGAGTCAGCAGAAACAAGATAAACTGGAGAAACTGAACTCTGGCAGCAGCATTTTGGATTAGCTGGAAACCTTTTAAAGACTTTACACCCAGATAATAAAATAACTACAATAAACCAGCTCAGAAATGACAAAATCATGGACCAGTTTAATTAAGCACTTAGTGTTAAGCTCTTTAAGAGCCTGCTTTTGTACAAATTATACTGACAAACATTATAGGACAAAAAACTTGTTGAAATACAGACCTTTTCTCAGTCTTAGGATATTTTGGGAAAGAATCCAAACAAATGAACACATTTTCTTCTGGGTCTGGCCTCTCCTCAGGAGCAGGACATCACGTTGATTTTTCACTCTACCCAGTGAAAAGACTCGTTACACAACCATCTAAAACCTGAAGACAAATAAAATAATGCTATCTGTCATCTTGTGAAAGSTGTGTGATCCCACTGAGATTGCAGATTTTGCCCTGGAGGTCTGGGCCTGAAGGCAACACTTTGTTCATGTTTTTAGGGTTTTTAAGTTCACTCTGTTGAGGATGACCACGACAGAATCATTGTAAACAGATTGTAAATCAATGAATCACAGTTTAGACCGTCTCCTAAACTCAGTTAATCAGACACGTTTCCCTTCAGTCCCATTCTAACAAGTCGAACTTGTATATTTTCTTCAGACTTGGATGAGTGCAGTTTCTCAGAGTTTCTGTGCCAGCACAGATGTGTGAACACCCCCGGCTCCTTCACCTGCATCTGTCCACCTGGATATTATTTATATGAAGATGGGAGGAACTGTGAAGGTAAAGCCCACAGTGGAAAATAGAAAATGTGATTTATGCTGCAAATCTTTGTTATAAAATATTCTCAGTGTYTTTCTTTTGTTGTTTTTGTTTTGCATGAATGTGTTTGAAATCACAGCTTCACATTTCTGCTTTGAAAACAAAACTATTAAAACTGAACAGAAAATGACTTGGTGCTCTCTACTGGATGTTGTTGGTTTCTTCTTGTTGTGGTTCTGATGATGCTGATGCCCTAACTGACTTTCATTGTTGTGTGTTTGATTTCAAAGATATCAATGAATGTGACACTGGTAACAACACCTGTACATCAGAACAAGTGTGTTTCAATTTCCAGGGAGGCTTTACCTGCCTGGACCCTTTACAGTGTCAGCTTCCTTACATCGCAGTTAGTGACAAGTGAGTTCTGTTCCAGCCATCCAACACATTCCTTTATTTAGAAACGTAGTGTGTTCTGAAACATTTAACCTCCTGTCCTCTGCTCTGCAGTCAGTGCATGTGTTCAGCTGAGAACCCTGCCTGCAGGAACAGGCCTTTCACCATTTTGTACCGACACATGGACTTGTCTTCAGGGCGCAGTGTGCCTGCAGACATCTTCCAGATGCAGGCCACCACACGTTACCCTGGCGCCTTCTATATCTTCCAGATAAAGTCAGGCAACGATGGYCGGGAGTTTTACATGAGGGTGAGCATACTGAGTGAACAAAAACACAACCTAAAAACGTGCTAAACCTTTTTTAGATGCTCAGATAATACAGAATTACAGTAATCCAGTCTA
>NW_013952692.1:676749-678594 GCF_001266775.1 Austrofundulus limnaeus
AGATGTAGATTGAACTTTAATGCAGAGCACAGCCAGTAGATGGCGCTGCAGTGCAGAGCACAGCCAGTAGATGGCGCTGCAGTGCAGAGCACAGCCAGTAGATGGCGCTGCAGTGCAGAGCACAGCCAGTAGATGGCGCTGCAGTGCAGAGTACAGCCAGTAGATGGCGCGGCAGTGCAGCCAGTCAGTGGTTGTTCATGGTGGGCAGCAGTAGATGGAGCAGCTGGACATTTGTTCTTGTGTTTGCTGAATGTTAATAAAGACCAGTCATTCCCAGAAGTAATTCATCACCTGCAGCCTTATAAAAGACATACAATCATTTTTGTGTTTGWTAAAACTGATTGTCTTTCTGTTTATTTTAAATTCCATCAGTTTAAACCAAGRGAAGCCTTGCAGAATGAAGGAGTGTGTTGTAAATATCACTCAGCTACAAACACATGAGGTTTTCTGCACAAAGGCTGTGAAATGAGCTGATTTTATCCTTTGTTGTGTTTTCTGAGGTCAGCTGGTTCTGCTGCTTGAAGTGGATMAATCCAAAGATAAACCAGTTTAGATGTTCTTCCAGTCATTACTTTTTGRACTTTCAGTAGAATGAGTTCAGTAGTTCATACAATGTTTTGCTAACAGACACATGAACACACAGCCATGTGTAAAAGCATGGTGGGGGTTTGTCTTTAAGGCTTGGTGATAATAACAGTGAGTCAGTCTGTGTGACTCGACTTCCTCACGTTCTGCCCTCCTTATCTTACAGCAAACCAGTAATGTGAGCGCCACTCTGGTCTTGGCACGGCCAATCAAAGGGCCCAAACACGTGGTGCTGGAGTTGGAGATGGTCACGGTCAACAACGTCATCAACTTCAGAGGCAGCTCCATCATCCAGCTGACCATATTTGTCTCAGAGCATCCATTCTGACCGTCCCACACAGACGATCTGCTGGGAGACTGGTGCATGATGAGCTGGTGTACTGGTTCTTTGTTTTGCTTCATCAATGTGTCATCCTCCAGTAAGTCCCAGTCAGAAGAAGCTGATGGGAAGGCAGTGCTGGGCTCAGATCCTGAGCTCAGARAGATAATTATAGTGTATTATTTCTGACCTCCTCACCTCTGGCAGAATGACTGAATTAACCTGAAACAGGATTGGTTTTCAGGCAGAACATGAGTGGAAGAATCCCTGATCATTTAAAGGGGTAGTCTGGTCATTTTTCAATTGATATTTGTCAAATAGAGTACTTTATCAGCCAAAGAGTACTGAGTGTGAAGTAAAACCAAAAGTTATCCAGCAGGCTAGGCTAACAGATAACATCTCTGTTCAAACATGCAGTAATGTTGACATTCAGGAAAGAAAACRGTCACAAACTAAACTAATGTCTTTTGCAACGATCTGCACCCAGACCTGTTAAATGTCAGTAGAATTAGTGTTTTACTTCTGTACATTTTGTATGATTTGTGATCATTTATTTTAGTAAAGAAAATGTGCGCGGCTATCAAGATGAGAGGAAGGATGGAGTTTTTATTCAGACTGGATGAACTTTCATTTATTTATTAGTTTAAAACCATCTGTGTTGTTCAGGTAACGATGAATAAAATCTGTCATGTAAACAGTTTCTTCAGATTATCACTAAAATCTGAACTGAGAACAAAGAATAAAGTTTGACAGAACCACTAACTGTTCACCAGCCCAAACTTCAGCACAGTTTTACTTTATTTTGCCATAAATGTCACGACTGCAGAAACTTTATAACTGTTGCTATTTACAGCGGGTAAAATAAGTATTGAACACGTCACCATTTTTCTCAGTAAATATATTACTAGAGGTGCTAATGACATGAAATTTTCACCAGATGT
>NW_013952692.1:679594-680723 GCF_001266775.1 Austrofundulus limnaeus
ACATCTGGTGAAAATTTCATGTCATTAGCACCTCTAGTAATATATTTACTGAGAAAAATGGTGATGTGTTCAATACTGATTTTACCTGCTGTATGTGTAAAAAAACAAGATTTTTTAAAGCAAAGACCGTATTAAAACATTTTCAAAACAAATTTTAAAAGTACTGTTTTTCTTTTAATTATATTTTTAGTTTGACAGTAGAAAATTGGAATAATTAATTTTATGTTCAGATTTGTTTTATATCAATGAATTTACAGGGTGTCAAAAGTCACAGGACATCCTTTTATTTCAGATATGTCATTTTTCWGTTTTTCTAAAATAAAAGCGTGTTCTACAACTTTTGACTCACCTTATATTATTAATAAATAAATTAATATAATGATAGTATAATCAACTGTATGGATAATATAAACTATAATTGATTATATAACATATATTCTTCCTTCTCTGGACTTTTACTTGAGACAAATTTCTTCAGGAGGACCTGAGTTTCATTTGATGACCGCTTGAAATGTTCTTTCACACCTGTTTGCTGTTTATATAAGTTTATAGACTTCTAAAACAAATTRAACCAGAAAAATATAATAATTTGAGTCATTAGCATGTAGGAAGACTTTTACTCCATCCTCCATTCTGAAGAGCTGTTAAGGTCCTATTAGACAGAACCCGACTCCAGAAGGACCAGACTGTCCCTTTAAGCTGTGAACGTGAGTTTCATGCTGTCACTTGTCTGAACACCTGAGTCACTGTGCATTTCTGTAACAAGCAGTCATTTTCTGACATGTTGATCACACTTTGTTTTACAATAAATGACTTTATCACACTGTCCTGAAAGCATTTTTACTGTGCAGCTAAATATTAATAAAACTCAATATATACTCATCTGTGAGGCAGACTGAGAGGTAAAAAATTAATTTAAAACAGTACAAAGATGTTATATCAGTGTTACAATTGTAAAAATATCTTATTTAAACAATTAAAATAGGATACATCTTTATTGTCATTGTTGTACTGAAAAGAACAGTGCGGTCCACAATCAACAAAAAAATAATATTGCAGCTCGTCCTGATGCATCTCAGTAATCCAGGTAAAAAATCAAAAAGAAAAAAACTGTATAGGTCCTCTGGAC
>NW_013952692.1:683652-684267 GCF_001266775.1 Austrofundulus limnaeus
GTTCATACGGGGACCTGTAAAACTGTGACCTGTTAACACTGTGACCTGTTCACATTGTGACCTGTTAACACTGTGGCCTGTTCATACTGGGACCTGTTAAAACTGTGACCTGTTAACACTGTGACCTGTTCATACTGTGACCTGTTAACACTGTGACTTGTTCACACTGTGACCTGTTAACACTGTGACTTGTTCACAGTGTGACCTGTTAAAACTGTGACCTGTTAACACTGTGGCCTGTTCATACTGTGACCTGTTAACACTGTGACCTGTTCATAATGGGACCTGTTAACACTGTGGCCTGTTCATACTGTGACCTGTTAACACTGTGACCTGTTCATAATGGGACCTGTTAACACTGTGGCCTGTTCATACTGTGACCTGTTAACACTGTGACCTGTTCATAATGGGACCTGTTAACACTGTGGCCTGTTCATACTGTGACCTGTTAAAACTGTGACCTGTTCATACTGTGACCTGTTAACACTGTGAATTGTTCACACTGTGACCTGTTAAAACTGTGACCTGTTAACACTGTGACCTGTTCATACTGTGACCTGTTAACACTGTGACTTGTTCACACTGTGACCTGTTAACACTGTGACTTGTTCACAG
>NW_013952692.1:685267-685552 GCF_001266775.1 Austrofundulus limnaeus
TGACCTGTTCATAATAGGACCTGTTAAAACTGTGACCTGTTAACACTGTGACCTGTTCATACTGGGACCTGTTCACACTGTGGCCTGTTCATACTGTGACGTGTTCAAACTGTGACCTGTTCATAATGGGACCTGTTAACACTGTGACCTGTTCATACTGTGACCTGTTAACACTGTGACCTGTTCATACTGGGACCTGTTCACACTGTGGCCTGTTCATACTGTGACGTGTTCAAACTGTGACCTGTTCATAATGGGACCTGTTCACACTGTGGCCTGTTCATA
>NW_013952692.1:686552-687923 GCF_001266775.1 Austrofundulus limnaeus
TGTTAGTATTAGAAAGTATTTTTTAGTATTAGGAAGTATTTGTTAGTAGTAGTTGTGTACAGTAACAGTGGTAGTAGCTGATGGTCTTACTGGAACAGTTAGGAAGTATTTGTTAGTATTAGAAAGTATTTTTTAGTATTAGGAAGTATTTGTTAGTAGTAGTTGTGTACAGTAACAGTGGTAGTAGCTGAGGGTCTTACTGTAACAGGTAGAAAGTATTTGTTAGTATTAGGAAGTATTTGTTAGTATTAGGAAGTATTTGTTAGTAGTAGTTGTGTACAGTAACAGTGGTAGTAGCTGATGGTCTTACTGGAACAGTTAGGAAGTATTTGTTAGTAGTAGTTATGTACAGCTGCAGTGGTAGTAGCTGAGGGTCTTACTGTAACAGTTAGGAATTATTTGTTAGTATTAGGAAGTATTTGTTAGTATTAGGAAGTATTTGTTAGTAGTAGTTATGTACAGCTGCAGTGGTAGTAGCTGAGGGTCTTACTGTAACAGTTAGGAAGTATTTGTTAGTATTAGGAAGTATTTGTTAGTATTAGGAAGTATTTGTTAGTAGTAGTTAGAAAGTATTTGTTAGTAGTAGTTAGAAAGTATTTGTTAGTATTAGGAAGTATTTGTTAGTATTAGAAAGTATTTGTTAGTAGTAGTTAGAAAGTATTTGTTAGTATTAGGAAGTATTTGTTAGTAGTAGTTATGTACAGCTGCAGTGGTAGTAGCTGAGGGTCTTACTGTAACAGTTAGGAAGTATTTGTTAGTATGAGGAAGTATTTGTTAGTATTAGGAAGTATTTGTTAGTAGTAGTTAGGAAGTTTTTAGTAGTAGTTAGGAAGTATTTGTTAGTAGTAGTTATGTACAGCTGCAGTGGTAGTAGCTGAGGGTCTTACTGTAACAGTTAGGAAGTATTTGTTAGTATTAGAAAGTATTTGTTAGTAGTAGTTAGCAAGTATTTGTTAGTAGTAGTTATGTACAGCTGCAGTGGTAGTAGCTGAGGGTCTTACTGTAACAGTTAGGAAGTATTTGTTAGTAGTAGTTAGGAAGTATTTGTTAGTAGTAGTTAGAAAGTATTTGTTAGTATTAGTTATGTACAGCTGCAGTGGTAGTAGCTGAGGGTCTTACTGTAACAGTTAGAAAGTATTTGTTAGTATTAGAAAGTATTTGTTAGTAGTAGTTAGAAAGTATTTGTTAGTAGTAGTTGTGTACAGTAACAGTGGTAGTAGCTGAGGGTCTTACTGTAACAGTTAGGAAGTATTTGTTAGTATTAGAAAGTATTTGTTAGTAGTAGTTATGTACAGCTGCAGTGGTAGTAGCTGAGGGTCTTACTGTAACAGTTAGAAAGTATTTGTTAGTATTAGAAAGTATTTGTTAGTA
>NW_013952693.1:0-4630 GCF_001266775.1 Austrofundulus limnaeus
GAACAATTTTGTTTTCAGCTCATTTGAAAGTTGTTTTGAGACTCCCATGCTGCGACTCTTCAAAGAAGATGCGAAGAGGAGAAAAACTTACAATTGCCTCTCTTAAATACCCTTTCTCATAAATGGAGTCACTTGTATATGGAGGTCAGTCAAGGTTCACTGAACTTACAAAACCAAATTTAAGTTCCAATAATTAGCTCTAAAGGTTTTGAGATCAATAAAATGACAACTGTGGCCAAATTTATGCACCTGCCTAATTTTGTTTAACCAATTATTGCACACTTTCTGTAAATCATATGAACTTTATTTCACTTCTCAATTATCACTGTGTTTGTCCCTATTTGATATTTTTAACATATTTTTTATCTAAACAATCAATGATTTATAAAGGTAAATCAGGGAAAGTAACAAGAGTGCCCAAAATTTCGCAACCCACTGTTTGATYTTTCAGCAGTTATTTTTAAGAAAATGGATGTTCATTATATTGCAAAACATTTGACAAATAGTAAATAAAAAAGCACGAATCCTATCAATCAAGTGTGGTTAATTGTTTCAGATGGGTAAATTAGTTAACTCAAAGTTAAAATTTTGTWGGAAGGCTGCAAGTGCAAATTTCAATTTTTTAAATGATCTTTTTTACTACACAAATATTTTTGCTTAGATGGACAATCCTTGTTTAATTTATTCATTCATGCAAAATGAAACTTTTTTGGCACATGATGTTGCCAATTTACTGGCAGAAGAGGCGTTAAAATCCTAAYGTGTGTCATGTGCTACATGTACAGAGAACAAAAAAGATAATAATTTACAGCTTTTCACAGAGAAGCCAAGTTTTGACAATTTGAATGTCAAAAGTATTAACAACAGGCCATTTTTGGCCATTCATTGTAAATATCAGTAAAAAAGGTACTCTCCTGAAAATAATCTATCATTTGGCTTCTCGGTGCCTTTGTAGACTTGAAAGATACACTGGTTTTTCAACACATTGTTGCTTTTATTAATATTCTCATTTACTGTGTCTTGTGGTTTTCAGTGGGAACACTTGCTAAAAGTTTCAGATGTTTTGAATTTTTTGTTAACTATGTATTTTTTTAATTGCAGGATTTCTTTCTATAGTCCCTTAAKTTAAAAGAAAAACTTTGATAGGTTCCATGAACTTGCGATTCACACATTTAGCACTAAGAGTTCTCTTTCAGCACATCTATGAAAAGATGATGAGAGGTGTCTTGGCTGTTGTACTTATTATATTTTGAGCATGATCTGTACAGTAATGAAAATGTGTAGCTCAAAGATTATTTATAATTTAAACAAAACTGWTTGGTCCAATTTATATAGGGAGTCAAACACTTTATTTAGCACGCAATTCAAGACACAGGGTATACTGTACATTACTTAAAGCTTTAACACAATGTACCATACTGATATAGCAAGGGTGTGACAAATATGGTTTGGTACCTTGGTTTAAGGGTCTTGGTTGCTCCAACAGAAAGAGAAACTAATGTCACATTATGTATCAAAAATACATTTATCACACAATAAATTTAAATTTAAAGAACTCAAAATTGGAGTGTTTTCTTGAGAACCTCCTACCATTTCAGACTCCCATTTCAGTGCRTCTTCATAACAGTGCTTCAGGGGAGGGGTGCTCTGTGTGGCAGGAGTTTGGCTGCAGACTGAGCTCCAGGGAGGTTAAATGTGTAAATAGGCAGTGCTTTGATATCTCCAAACAGCTCCACAGGAGATTCAAGGATTTCTCAAACATGCATGAATGAGTCAAAACAACACCCATGTATGTTTTGATGAGAGAATAGCATTATAACATATGTAGTTCAAAAAATGTTGATTTTGCATAATTCCCCACCTTGAAGTTTTGCAATGTGTATAGCATTCATCCATTAAGGCTCCAGTGCAGATGCAAGGGTTGAGTTCTAATACCTCTGCTTTACACACTACTGACAAAAAGTTTAGGGTAGGAGTTTCTGTTGATCAATTGTTATATGTCCTCTTGGTTTCATGTCAAAATGTGAACAGCATGATGATGACATCTGTTTGAAAAATAATTCCAATTTAACAAGAAAATCAGTTGGTCAAGTGAACCAAACCCCAGGTGTGGATTTTTTGCCATTAAGCTGTTTGTTAGAGAAGTTTAGAAGGTCACATTAGGTTCACCTGAAAAGGTTAAACTGTTAGGTTCATTCCAAAATTTCATCTGAAAGCCAAATATCTYTAACTTTTTGTTAGTAGTGTATGACTTTAAACATTTAAGGAAACAAGACAAGCTGATATGAAAATCTAAAAAAAAAAAAAAACTAAAACTAGAAGCACTCAGAGAGTGCAAACCTCCACCAAGGCCAATTTATCCCATCCTGCAATAGAGTTAAGGCGCAAAAGGAGAGATGAAAACACATTTGCCGAATAAGTACTGACGTAGCGAACATTTAAGCAGGCAGTATGAATAGGATTTCTTCCCGGTGGAGTCCAATGCAGAAAAAAAAGTCAGACTCGTCATCTGTCGTTATTCATCCACAAACTGGTCCCGGATTAAGCTCCTAAGTTTTCATCWGTCAGATTCCACCGAGTAAAACATCTGTGTTATCCCCTTTTACTGCATGAGTTTTTAACTGTTTGACTATCTTTATAAACTGCTTCCTGGTACAGTCAGCTCTGGAAGTGATGTGTTCCTTTGGCCATACCCACATGTGGTAAAAATTTCATGACAATCCGTCCACAAGGTTTTGAGTAATTTTATCCACAGACAGACAGACAGACAGACAGACAGACAGACAGACAGACAGACAGACAGACAGACAGACAGACAGACAGACAGACACAACCGAAGACATTACCTCCTCCCTTGGCGGATGTAATAAAATACTGCTGTTGATCAGTGTCTTTGTTTTTGCTAAAAATTGCAAAGACCTGACTTCCTCAGTTTTGCAAAAACGGTTTTATGCTAGCTCAAGGTATATAWATATACTGGATTTTTAGAATAAGAGTTAATGCACAAAAGGGGAGATGGAAACACATTTGACAAATAAGGTCTGATGTAATTAAGCCTTGTGTAGTCTGGTCTATATGCTCCAAACCCGTAGACGAAAACACATCTAATTCACTTTTCTTTTCTTTCTTTCTTGCGATATTTTAAAGATTTGCTCAAAATTTGCAGTACAGTTCGATGGAAACATGGCTGTAGAACCTGAGAGATTCATCATGTGGAGCAAACAAGTTTTCAACTAAAAGCTCTTTTTGGATCATCTTGTTTGTCTAAAACCACTATTTTATGACTGTGAAATATTACATTTTGATGTTCTTTTAGTAGATTTACAACAAAGCAGGGGCATTTTTTATTTTTGAAAGAAAATCAAAAGCATTTAAAAATGAAGTTAAAAGTTTGTTCTTAGTTTGTAGTAGCTTAACAACATTACCTTTAGTGTTGAAGCCACAATGCATCCAGTGACCAGTGCRTTGTGGCATCGGCACTAAAGGACAACATGTGTCAGACATGTTTGGATTTAATAAAGTGGCATTGTTTGATATTGTGGGAATGAGAATGAATTTGAAACAGATGAAAACTTTGAGCTGCCAAGCTGCATGTCTCCGGATTCATCTCTGTGGAGTAAACAGAAATTACTCTCAGAAAATGTGTGTATTTTCTAAATGGAGCCGATAAGAGGTACTWAAAGTGGGAACATTTTGTCCAACCACATGCAGAATGTTTGACAGGCTTATCTCTGTAATGAAAACGCTTCACCTTAAACATCATTCCCTGTTTGTTCTGTATTAGGGTTTTTTATGTTTTCWGTTTTATCCTTCAAAAAATATTTGAGCTGGTAAAGTGTTGTTTAAGAACATGTGAAAATAAGCAGATAAAATGCTTACAAAGTTACAGCATACAACTACAATGTGTGGCTAATGGATTCGGATGGACAGAGAGAAATGTGTGTGGTAACAGCAGAATTTGCCAGTTCTCCTTTTTGCCACCTCCCTTCTTCTTTCAAAACAGGGGGGGGGGGGGTCAAAAACACCATTTGTCTGTGCACATTACATCTCTGCTTTTACATTCCCAAATGAAAGCCCAGTATGTGGCTCCTTTCAATGGAGAATGGTGGCAGACCTTGTTAATTGGACTTGGCTCAGTTCACCATGAGGCTTCATTGTCGGCACGACAAACTGAGCATTACTGAGCCAGAACTGCACCGTGCTCATGGCGACAYAATATGAGCTCTAAACCAATGTACAGTAAAGTTTAAATTGAGACATAMTATTCTGACATTAAACAATAAATGCTGACATCCTCTCAGGATCACATCTGCTGATGATCTTGTTTTTAATATTTGAACTTTTTGGCATATAACTGTGTGACTTCTCATAAACAATCAAATTAAATTTGGTTAAGAGAGTAAGATCTTATAATCTTAAGGGGCTAGAGATGTTTGTAAAGCCTAAAATTTGAACAAATTTGAAGGATCAATGTGCTTCAGTCCAAGGAATAATACTGTGTAATAATCTAGAAAGTGATTATAAAACTGCTGGCACACAAAAAAAACTGTTTAATAGAATCATAAAAGTTAATTTGTTAAAGAAATATGAATTTGTATAATGTGCATTCATAAGAACTGTTGTTCAAGAA
>NW_013952693.1:4640-5645 GCF_001266775.1 Austrofundulus limnaeus
TTACCTGTAATTTACCTGTAACTTACCTGTAATTTACCTGTAACTTACCTGTAATTTACCTGTAACTTACCTGTAACTAGTCCACTGCTCTAACCACACCTGATCTCATTTCCTCAGACGAACATGCCCACCTGTCCTCAGGACCTCAGTTAGTGACGGACACACACTTCCACCATGGGCTTCGGTCGGGACCTCACCAACTCCCACGAGGGTCTTCTGAAGCTGCAGGACTGGGAGATAAAGGTTGGACCGGTTCTTCATGGCCCATCACAACACTTGTTACAGGAAATATTGTGTGTGTGTGTGTGAGTGATATTATATATACACACACTCACACACACAAAGATGTTTACAAAAGCTTGCCAAATTTGAGCTCCCTGTAGACTTTCACTGTTGCAAGGTAAGCCTCAATAATTACAGTTCTTAAAACACTTTGTCCTCACTTTGATTAGGATTAGGCTTTCAACTCATTTTAACAATGTTAAAAAAACACAATACATGTTTTTTTCCTCATACAGTATGTACCTCTATGTATTCTCTGATTCCATATGGACAAGTGCTATTTGTAAAATTAGAATATCATGAAAAAGTTGATGTATTTGTTATGATTCTCAGGCAGGAACGAACCCATGATGCAGGCAGTTTTCAAAAGGAAAAAATAAAGATTTAATAAACAAAAATTGCTGACAGGGTGGCTCAAAAACTCACTAGGTGTAGCAAGGCAAGGCAAGGTAAGGCAACAAACATACAGGCTGTAAACAGCACAATGATCAGACAGGGAAGTGGAGACAAGACTCAGAATATAAAGGTGAGACAAACGAGCACAAACACGAAACACCTGGGAGAGAAACATGAGGAGCAGGTGAGAGTGGGCGGGGCTGGAGCAAAGGCAGACAGGAGGAAGAAGACAGATGACAAGACAGAAACTAAAATAAAACATTAACACAGACACAAATCATAACAGCTGCCTTTCATTTTATTTATATTTTTTCTTCTGTTGTGTAT
>NW_013952693.1:5655-9771 GCF_001266775.1 Austrofundulus limnaeus
ATAAATGACAACTAATGAAAATCCCAAATTCAGTATCTCAGAAAATTTGAATATTACTTAGGACCAATACAAAAAGAAGAATTTTTAGAAATGTTTGCCAACTGAAAAGAATGAACATGAGAAGTATGAGCATGTACGACACTCAATACTTGGGGCTCCTTTGGCCTATATTACTGCAGCAATGCGGCGTGGCATGGAGTCGATCAGTCTGTGGCACTGCTCAGGTGTTTTGAGAGCTCAGGTTGCTCTGATAGTGGCCTCCAAGTTTTCTGAATTGTTAGGTCTGTTTTATCACATCTTCCTCTTCACAATACCCCAGATTTTCTATGGGGTTAAGGTCAGGCGAGTTTGCTGACCAATTAAGAACAGGGTCCTTAAACCATGTAGCTTTGGCAATGTATAATGGTGCCAAGTCCTGTTGGAAAATGAAATCTGCATCTCCATAAAGTTGGTCAGCAACAGGAAGCATGAAGTGCTCTAAAACATTCTGGTAGACGACTGCATTGATCTTGGATCTCAGAAAACACAGTGGACAAACAACAGTAGATGACATGGCACCTCGAACCATCACTGACTGTGGAAACTTTGCACTGGACCTCAGGCAACTCTGGGACCTTGATTTCTAAAGGAAATACAACATTCACTTTCATCAGAGAACATAACTTTGGACCATTTAGCAGCAGTTCAGTCCTTTTTGTCTTTAGCCCAGGTGAGATGCTTCTGATGCTGTCATATTCAAGAGCGGCTCGACACAAGGAATGCGACAGCAGAAACCCATGTCTTTCATACGTCTGTGCGTGGCGGTTCTTAAAGCACTGACTCCAGCTGCAGTCCACTCTTTGTGAATCTCCCCCACATTTTTGAATGGGTTTTGTTTCACAATCCTCTCCAGGGTGTGGTTATCCCTATTGCTTTTACACTTTTTCTTCGACTTATTTTCCGAGTGGCCAGGGCAGTSGTTCTCCATTGAGAGAGTTGGCTAATCGATTCCCCACTATTCAGTTGCATGTTGAAGTGTCTTTGGGCAAAAAGGACACCCACTGCCCCTTATGTGTGATGCATCAGTTTATGAATGGTAAATGAAGGCAAATATTGTGCTGTAAAGGCACTGTAAAAACACAATCCATTTACTGTATCCTAAGACTTACCGGGTAAAAGTTTAGACCAAGCATCATCACATATCAGTGTAGATAAGAGAAGTGATTATAGATTCTCAGTTAGGCTAGTCTCGTTTCTAGGCATGCAATCAACCAATCATCTCCAACAAGTCCTACATATTTAAGTTATGACGTCTTTCATACCTAGTCCTGTAAAAAATGTATGCAGTGTTTCTTGTTTGTTCAAGATTGCCTTTGTAAATTCTTTTCTTGTGATTTATTGACTAAATTTAGCTTTTAAAGTAGTTTTTTGTTGTACTTTTGAAACAAATTGAATCCTTTCCTGTTTATTTGTTTAATGCTTGTACAATATGCTATTGTTTGTTGGTGCTGCAGCGCCAACAATTTGAGGTAATTGTCCTCTACAGGAGGCAATAAAAGTAACCGTTCCTTGAAACGGCTGTTTAGCTCTTGGTGCTTTARACATTTGTATGCAGGCAACCTCTAGATCTGTGGAACCATTTAACACAAGGAAGTCAGAGTGGCAGGTTGAATAAAGTCTCCAGGAGAGCTGGAAAAACGGTAATCTCTTTGAAGTTTCTACTGGATCAGAGGCTGTTTGAAAACTAGAGTTTGGTCCAGGTAGTGGTTTGATGTCAAAGCATTTTGAAGTATTTTACCAAGAGGATTTGAGAAAAAAAGTCACAAACAAACTTTAGAAAGAATAATACTACACATAAATGGCACAGTGTTGGTAAAAACAAGTCATTTCAGATGAAAGTTTAAAAACACAATTGCAATCATTACTCTATAAGCTAAAGGACAGTGTCTGTATCTATTTTTTGGAAAAAAAAATAATTGTCTTGCCACAATCTTTTGTTCCATAATGCAACTTCAATGCATTTCAAAGCACACATCAAATGATAAACCAAACATCACAAATTAATTTCAGCCCAACTTAGCCTGTTGAAGCATATCTAACACAGCACTCTGAAATTCTGTGTGGCTGGCTTTCCACCCACAGCCTGCACTGTTACAGTATTAGCGAGTGAGCTAGGATAGTCCTGCCCTTCTGTGGCGAGTGAAGCTATTCACTGGGACTGTCATATGATTGGATTGAGGGAGACCTGAGCGCGGCTCGAGCTGCACTTATCAGCTAGCAGGCAGATAGGACTTGTCATACTGCCTGTCAGATCTGATGAGGGGACCACAAGCTCCACAATGGAGCTAAAATGCAATCTTCTCCTCTGCAGATGCACGGTCCGCCACAGGGACATGCTTATTAGACTTTGTAAACAGCCAAATGTGAGCGTTAAACTGTAAGAGTTACTGTCAGGCAGGCTTTGCCTCCGTCAGCCAGCTAGCCAAGACTGGGAGCAATTCCATACAAAACTCCTGGTGCAGTAAAGGGGATTACAAGTAGTCTAAAACTGAAGGGAAGGTCGGAGGTACTGAAAGTCATTACGAGACTCTGACAAGCAATATTACATTTTTGACCACAATATCTGTGAACATGATAGTAATACTTCAACGTTTAATAGTATTTTAGTAGCACATATTCAGTGGCTTGAAAAGGTAATCACACCAATAAAATGGTTCTACATTTCATAGTAGTATTTGATTTTGTGGGATAAACAAGAAAAAAGTAGCACRTAACTGAAGTGGAAAGAAAACAATACATTTATTTTACATAAATTAACATCTGAAAAGTGCAGTGTAAGCAGCAAACCCCCACCCCTCCCTCCAGTGTCAATTATTTGTAGAACGTTTTGCTGTAATTAGAACTCCATTTGGGGGATGTCTCCAGCTGTTTTATTTTATAACATCAGTTCATAACATAAATGTGCCTCAAACATCTGAGCAACTTTATCCTTGACCTTTGCTCCTTTGTCTTCATGATACTCTTTGATCACTAACAATCCATAACAAACCTCTGAGGCCGTCCCAGAAGAGCTGTATTTATCCTGAAAATCCCTTACACACGGGTGAATTCTTTATAAAATGTAGGTGACATCTGAGGACAACTGGTGGCAATGGACTTTAGTTAGGGGAATCAGTGAATACAAATTACATTAGATTTTTCTCTGAAATGTAAAATTAAAAATAAACATATCATTGTCCTACTTCACAATTATACACTACTTTGAGTCTGTCTATTACACACAAGTAAAGTAATTTAAAGTTGCTAGTTGTAACATAATTAAATGTGGGAAAGTTCAAAAGGGTATGAATTTATTTTCACAGAACTGTAACTGATTTATGTTTCATATGTATAATGTATGTGTACTGTAGAGATAATATTTCATCATCATGTTCCACAGACATTTTTCTAAACTTACTGCTGAATAAAATCAACAACAGCTAAAAAGCCATAACAAACTGAACTAGTCTAATCTACTTGATAGAAAATCATGTTTCATTGTGGAAGAACTATCAAAACTGAATATTCTGTCTGTTCAAAAAAATATAAAAATAAAAAAAGCTCTGATGACTCAGCCATAAGGAAGTTCTTTATTGTGTTCTAAACCAGTGGTTCCCAAACTTTTTATCTTCTGACCCAGAAAATATCCATGGAAAAAACTTGTGACCCCAAATATTACTGGTCTGAGTACACATACTTTGTTAATAACCCTAAAAATACAGGCTTTATGACAATCTAAACAGCTTGTACACAAATATAAATACTTATTTTTACTTATTTTGTGTTTTTGTAATAATTAAAGGAAAAAATTACATCAGCAATTATTTTATTACCCTTTAAATTGATTTCTGGAGATTATTCAAGGTGCTTCATGACCCATAATTGGGTCCCAAGCCCAACTTTGGGAACCAAAGTGCAGTGGTTCCCAAACTTTTCAGTTTTTGACCCACAAAATAACAGTAGCAGAGACCTGAGTTCTGGATGATAAACATTTGTATCAGGTCAACTAAACATGGGCATAGTAACAATATTTTTATACTACATTTATCCATTTTAAATATACTAACCTCACTCATAGATGAGGGTACGTTCCTACCC
>NW_013952693.1:9805-16295 GCF_001266775.1 Austrofundulus limnaeus
TGTGTGTGTGTGTGTGTGTGTGTGTGTGTGTGTATCATGCGTCATTCTGTAAAGATATCACCGTGTTCATACACGTTGGTGTGTGTCGAGAACAAGGAATAAATACAGAACTAAGAAGACTTGAATGTTAAATGTAAGAACCAAAGCCATACAAATACCCTGAGGCCAGGCAACCATTTAATAATCAGTTGTGGATTGGCTTTGAGGCAGGAAGTTGCAGCTGCTTTTACACACYTGTCTTCCAGGTCTGGCTACTGCCTAGAAGCAAGCTGTCACACTGATTGGAGGTTCTCCCTACCTTRTGACCAGAAACTCTTAAACAACAATTTTGCATTCTGATAAGAAATCCTTAAATTARTTTAAGGYGTGTGTTACCTAAACATATCACAAGAGTACACATTGCTTGAAATGACTATGACGTGAGCCACTCAAAACAGACTGTGCATCACTACTTCACATAAAGATAGATTGTTTTGCAAAATAAGTTATCAGAACATTCCCTAGTTCTCCTGGGATTAAAAGAGTATGTGTGATGCATTTAAAAATCAGTAGTAAACAGAATAAATTTTCCTTCAATTCATTCACGCACACATTCACACACCAACGATGGTGACTACAGACTACATTTTAGCGACAGCTGCCCTGGGGCAGACTGACAGAGGCGGCGCTGCCATACTGCACCACCAACACCTCTAAGGGCTGCGTCACATGGCAGGATAACTGTACCGAATTCTGGCCCTTCCGACAAWCTTAAGGAAGTCCAGATTATCGCGATGGTTCTAGAGATAATCTGGGCAGATATTCCAGTCCTGGGTGGGGAGTTAAGCGTGATCTAGTCGGCTTGGAAGGATAWCAGGACCACTTCAATCTCAAATGGGGGATATTCAACATGTTTGATTTTTWGGCCCAATATCAGTGTATGTGGTATTCACCCAAGAAAAAACGAGCTCGCAACCTGCTGAACATGATGTGCAGCCAATCAGAAAGCACATGACTGAGATGGCTGGAAGAGGGGATTGAACCAGCAACCCACCAATTACACACACAGTCAGGTCCATTAATATTCAGACATTGACACATATCTCATCTTTTTGGCTGTAAACATCACCACTATGGATTTTAGATGAAATGAACAAAATGCAGTTTGTATACTGTAAGTGTGTCCCACTTTTTGAGCGACCAAAGGTAACGGGTCAAATTAACAATCATAAATCAAACTTTTGCTTTTTAATACACACAAGACATCACCAGAAGCTGGGTCTCACCCCAGGTGATGCTCAGGCAGGCCTCTACTGCAATAATATTCAGTTCCTGCTTGTTCTTGGGGCATCTTTCCTTCAGTTGTTTTCTTCAGCAACTGAAATGCATTCTCAATCAGATTCAGGTCAGGTGATTGACTTTGATCACTGCGTAGCATTTCACTTCTTTACCCTTACAAATCTCTTGTGTTGCTTTCACAGTATGCTTAGGCTCATTGTCCATCTGCAGTGTGTAGCTCCGTCCAATGAGTTCTGAAGTATTTTGCTGAACATGAGCAGATAGTATTTCCCTGAAACACTTCAGGATTCATCCTACTGCTTTTGTCAGCAGTCACATCGTCAATAATTGCAATGAAACCAGTTCCACTGGCATCCGTACATACCCACGCTATGACACTACCAGCACCCTGATTCACTGATAAAGTGGTATGTTTTGGACCATGAGCAGTTCCTTCTTGCTCCATAATCTTCTCTTCTCATCACTCTGGTACAAGTTGATCTTCGTCTCATCCATCCGGAGGATGTTGTTCCAGAACTGTAATGGTGCGTTCACACTGAACGCGATTTCAGCATCAGGAGCATCAGGTATACATACAAAGTCTATGGTGGACGCACTTCAAGCAACGTCGGGAAGTGCTGCGGCGCCTCAAGCGCGATTAGAGCAGCACGATTTGAACGATTTGTATGATTTGAACGATTCGACGTTCGACGCACTGAGGCGCAAATTGCTGAAGTTAGAAAATCTGAACTTTTGCAGCTCGTCGCGCCGCATCAACCAATCAGAGAAACTCCACTGTGTGTCGTAGCGACATATTTCCCAACGGGACAGTTTGCTGAATGATGTCCACTAACCTGAAACAGATGGAGAGGAGTTAGCTGAAATCGAGTGCCTGCAGTCGGTGTCCTGACAGGAGATGTCTGCACCAATGCATGGCAGCGACTCATCAGACTGGAAAAATAGTCCTGAAAGGGAGCTGTGAGCCTCTACTCTGAATTATCTGGTGAATTAATTATGAATTAATTATCTGATGAACGTGNGGTCCCGACCCCAACTTTGGGAAACACTGTTCTAAACAGTCCAAAAATCCAGTACAGAAAATTCTCCACCTTTTTTAATGACAGACTTGCAGTGAATGTTGTGATCTTGAAAATATTTATATTTTAATTATTTTACCTAAAAAGACAGATTATATAATAGATTCCAGAAATGTGATTAGGTGTAGTACTTACAGTCATTGTTGTTGGTTAATCTGATACAGCCTATAACTTTTTTTGTGAATGCTTATAATTATGCATCATATTAGATGAAGTCACAGCAACATTGTGTTGTGTATGTGAGCTGTAATAAACATGCAATAAATGTTTAAATAATGAGTAATAAACATTTAAATGAGTGCTGACAAGTGCTTTGAAAAACAGGTCTTTGCCTTTAGAAAATGCAAAGGTCAAGGCAATGTGTAATAAAAATGCTTCTATTTGTCTTTAAACTTGGCTCTGTAAGGTTGCACAAATCTGTGTGGCTTTTATTTATGCAAGATTTCTACCATTAATGTAGCATTCTGATGTAACCCAGCCACACGGTGTTTTGACACATCTTACAAAGAAAATAATGAGTAACAGGGCAAGAAGTACAAGTATTCACAATGCAAGTCTGATTATTCTTTATTAGCCTGTTCAAGTTTTTTTTTTTTTTTACATCTCACCGCCCAGGTCCAGAAACCTCAGCTGGATGCCACTGCTACCGAGACCAGTCTCACTCTTTCTTTTTATTTATTCCTTAAATGCTCCCTACTGGGAGCACATTCCTGTTTTTTAATATAATCCCTCTTTCTTGTTCTCTGATTATGAACCTTTCACCAAATGCTTCCCAGTCCCCTTGAAATAATGATATTTAAACAAGCAGACATGCGCAGGATCGCCAGAGGAGGTCCGTGGACGTTTAATATCTGGCGGAGTACAAAGAGCAAAGGAGAAAGAAGCCCAGTTGACAAGAGACTCCTTCCTCCACGGAGCACACAGTCTGCTTTACTGAGATCATTAATTTCTCCAAAAGAGATCTCCCCGGGTGAGGCTCATTCACATGCAGATGGCACTATTCTGCGGGAGCCTCCATCGCTTTTTTTTGCTCCCGTTCCATCAGGCCATTTAGTGCTCCCTTTTCTCTCCCTTTTGCTGCGTCGTTCTTTCCTATATTAGGCAAACGGTTAGCTTGGCAGCCTTAGGTGACATAGCACTCATATTTCAGCACCAGGGAACAGGAATAATGCAGTGTGCGGCTATGGATACATTACATGAGAATTTGTCTCTTTTAAAGTGAACAAAATTGGGGAGGGCGTCACTTAGTGTTACAAGCATTCATCAATGGGAATCATTTCTTTTCTCTGGCTTCTTTTCTTCTCAAACTAAAAACCCCGTCTGCTTTTTTTTCACACAGACAAGGCAGAGTTTAATATCTAGCATCTGTGTTGTGACATGTAATGCCGATCATTTCTGGTTCGGTTTATGTGAAAAAACTAAGGATTAAATGAAGCCTGTACAAGAAAACAGCTGGCTTGTTCATTCTTATCATCGTTTTGCTCTCATAAAGGTGCTTTTGTACAGCAGAATACCACTTCACAATCCTTAGAAGAAGCATTTAGGTAGCATGTCTTATTACTTTGTTTTTAACAGCTGTTTGTAGTCCTTGTTAGAACTTTTTATAAGAACCTTGTAGCTGTCATTTCACAGTCAACACTTTCTTGGATCTATAGAGACTCTTGAGTGGCATAATGGTGTGTGACTGCTTTATACATAAATGCTGATTGTCCAAGCAAAGTGAGCATTTTTCCACCATGCATATTTATACAAAACAACATTCATATTGCTAAAGTAGAAGCTACTTACAGTAACGATTAAAGCTGTCAGTTATGAAGAGATATTTTTGAATCTGTGCAGCAGTATGCTGATTTGTTGTATGTGTTATGGCTTCTTCTGAATGTTTGTGGCATTCTGTCCAATACACTCCGATGCACACTATGTGACCCATATCAGATTTTTTACATGACAGTCTGAACGTTACGAATCGGATTTTTCAAATCCGACCAGGTCTTTTCTGTATGTGATACTAAATTGGATCCATATCTGATGTATTTCAAAGTGACCTCAGTCAGAACACACACGTCACATTTCATCTGACTTTTACTTCTGTGAGGTCGGGGTAAGCAGATCAATCCAAGTAATAATATTGACTGACTTTGAGTCCTAGAGTTTAAATCTTGTAACTTCACACATCTTCAGCTCAAGAACACAGAAATATGGTAGTAATGTTGGCCTTGGACCGTGTCTATGGTAAAGTTACTGGATCAATACTTTACTTTTAGCATGTCACTGTTGTTCTAAAAATAAAGATTTATACAGGAGCAGCCACCAAAAGGCAGGTTCTAATGTAAACAGTGAACCAAACAAGTATGTCAGATAAGTGTTTATTGCACAACTTCAGAATCGACATGCTAACATGTGGCATCCATATTTATGTCAGTAAACGGCAAGCTGAATGTGATGTCACATCAGTTTTTGTGCATGTGGGTTGCATCAGTGCTGTGGAGAGTTCACAGAGGAGTCTTATGGGGGTTGCATTTAAAATATAATGTGAACGATTGTGAAAAAAAATGAAGATGAGTATTAAGATCTACAGTGTGAACACAACCTGTTGCATCCTTCATTGTTTTTAAATAAAAGACTTGGTCACTCTGACCATCACTTGATTGTTGCACAGTCAGACTCTTCCCTGGGCAGTAAAAGCAAACACATAGGTCCTTATGATCACTTCATGATGGGACTCAGAGTCCTTACAACTGTCAAAGAGTCTTTGACAGTTTGGTCAAAATCACCTCAAATGGTAATGATCATATTTTGTTTATGCCTGTCCCTTTTTTTACCTCAGTCATATACCACAGTTTATAATTGATTTTTCCAGTGGTTACTTTGCTGGCATTTGTACCCAAGTAGTAATTAGTAATAGGCAACCTGTTACTGCTTGCATTGGTGTCGTAACCCAGAGGCGTTAGCAGCAATCTCTCCAACCCTCTCTTCTTTCTCAGTTCATACCTAACCTGAAAGACTTTGATGGCACATTTCTTTGAAGACCTGATCAAAGACGAAAGTCTTTGATGAGAGTGATGTTTGCTGTTGGTGTGGATGTACGGAGGAATACCAATCATTTATTTCTGGGAAACAGACAGAAAGAGTGAGAGATGGAGAGAGTAAAGTCAGAGGATGAAAGCTTTCACCCATACATGATTTTACACTGTGCAAACCATAAAATACAAGTATGTATGTTAAAAGTTGTTTTTAATCCTATATCAAATTTTAACCTTGTCATAGATTAAAAAGGCAATGGTTTTGTAATCTTTACTAAATGTTAGAAGCAAAGTTGCTATGCTGACTGAACTTGATTTACTTAAATTAGCTCATATGTCCCTGTTTCACCTAAAATATGCTAAATCAAATTTGAAATTATGTAACCAAATCAAGTAATAAAAAGTTGCCTTTTCCTTTAATTAAATAGAAACTGCTTCAAAATGAAAAGCTAAAGATCAACTTGCAAATAAGAAGGAATAGTACAAAAAGGAGCAATTGGTATGGATAAGTAAGAACCACAATTTTGCATCAATAAGCTATTAAAGTAGAAGTTGGGCACACAGTGGGAGAGAAATTAGATGAATGCTGTTGAGTGAAGATGGTCCCTGTTGCCGATAATAAAATTGAGAAAGCTACTGAAAACCATCTGAAGGACTCATCTTCTTTTGTCTGTTAGCTTACAGCCTTATTTTCTACCAGATGATTGTAAAATAGAGGTTAAAAATAAAGCAGTTTTTTTTTCACAGCTAGGTTTAAATTGAATTGGAATCAATCTGGTGAAAATGTGGTTGTGAATTCTCTGAACTATCAGAGACAGTCTCCGTATTTAACAGACACCAAATGGATTAAATTTGATACTCCAGTGAAAACTAATCCAATAAAGCTGAAACAAAATAAGAAGTAACAACAAGGGCTTTTATTTTCACTAAACTTAAAGTCATTGACAATATAAAGAATCATTTGAGTAAAAAATGCCTGTGTTGACTTGGGCTGAATCTGGCATGGATATAACCATTAGGACAATCTGGGAACATTCTTAGAGGTCTCACAGTCATGTTTTATGACACACACACACACACACACACACACACACACACACACACACACACACA
>NW_013952693.1:18999-21141 GCF_001266775.1 Austrofundulus limnaeus
CTGTCCTGCGTCAGACCTCAAAGTGCACAAGCTTCAAACTTCAGCGTTGGCTGCGATTTTGAAGCTGAAATCACATTCGGTGTGAACGCAGCTTAAAGGCCTTTTTTAGAAGTTGTTTGTTTGGCTACTCTGATCTGGCCTTCCTGTTTTAGAGACTCACCAATTGTTTACATCTTGAGGTGAAGCTTATGTTTTCACGTTGGTGGTCTTTCTTTATTTTTTGACTTATTTGTGATGCTGACAAAAGCAGCAAAATAAATTCTGCTGGTGGCCTGTCCAGTGTGCCTCTTGCCAAGTATCAGCTGAACATGTTCTCCAGCTCCCCACTGCCCGGACAGAATCAAGCAGGTAAAAGTGGATAAACGGACAAACATTTCAAAATATATCAGACATTGACATCTTCAGTCATTTAAAAAAGTGCATTTTCTTTTGTTGTTTGTTTGCCTTTGAGAGAAGCTTTTCATTGATAAATGACTTTCCTTATTTAATTTTTGTAAGTAGAAAAGGCAATATATTTTTGTAGGTTTGTCATCCATTCTTGTGCTGTGCTATGAAAGATAATTTTCTTCAGTGCATGAAGAGCCGCTCTTACGTGGGTATTTTTGACAGTATTTTTCAGAAAACATCAGTAGTTGGTATAAAACTATTTCTCGGAAAATGTACGTACTGGCAAGATCTGCACAGCCAGCTCCTGAATCAATCACTATTTTTCAAGCCACAGTACAACAAAGAGAAAATCAAAGGATAGAAGGATGAAAAATGAGCTTGCTTCAATTAAGTAAACAATAGAAAAGAAGAGGAGGAGTGAAAGGAGGGTAAACAATTTATGAAATAGCAATGGAGGAACAGGCAACAAGTGTATCACAACAGTTGTTCTGCCACAGTGGGTGCAAAGTGAAAACAATAAAAATAAAGTTTAGTTCTTTGTGTTCACAGTTGTCCAAATGATTTGATAAAAAAAACACTTCTGCCACGCAGCAGGTGGTAATAACAAATACTGGCTAATAATTGTAACCAATACAAAAATAAACCATGATGCAGATGTAAATAATTACATGCAGTGTGACTTTAATGTAACATTAGCCTTATATGATATGTATTTTATTTGATAATTATTGTTTCAATTTGAGACAAAAAAAGAAACAAAATAAATATCAGAAAGAAGAAAAAAATATTGTAGTTATGGTTTAATACAGATGAAGGAAATTGTGACTGATTACCTGAATTTAAGATACAGTCTTGTATTTTACACTTGGTGTTGATTGCAGCCATATAGTTTAAACAGTCAGTGTGTTTTATCAATATGAGGCTATTCTGTATGAACAAAGATGGTTTATGTAAAATGTACCACCTCTAGGGAAATGAACAGGAAGTCAGATGTACACATTAATTCAAGAAGGTGATTAATTTAATTGTTGTGCAGTCTTCTCTTAGAGCAGCTGGGGACAGAGCGAGAGAGGGTGGCATTGTTTTTGTTCTGATAAGAACCAAGGCCTCTCACAGAGCTGCTGATGGATAACTGTGGGCTTTAATGGAGTCAGATTTTTGAATAAAGCTTTTTTGAAGAGATCAGCTGATTTTCCACAAACTTATTCTGACTTATTCCAATTTAGCAGCTCCTACCCAGTCTGTCTCTGCATTTAAACATTAATTGAACTGTCACTCATTTCTTGACCACTGGTCATTATGTGCACCAACCTCTGCCCTTCTAATGAATCCAGCCATAAATGATAGTCTCTTATTGTGTAAAGGCTCTATGCCTGAATAGTTATATATTTATTTATTATTATTATTGTTGCCATAATAAGGGTTTTATTCCAGTTAAGATTAAATTAATGAGACCATCTTAAGGGAAATTTGAGACTTGTTCTCCCAGAATTTTACTGTCTTTTTTTTCATAAATGAATACAGCCATTTTTTTAAAAGTCCATAAAAAAGACAAACATATAACTGATTATTCACAGGTGACCAACTTTAAAAGTTTTTGATTAAATAATGTAATATACAGAGAGAAAACAGAAACAAAACAAAAACATAATTTTAACATGATCCCCATTGGGAGAACATACAGTATGGCTGTATTGGATTACATAAACCTGCTGAAAATGTGTTCTATATACATATTTCACATAAATTATATAT
>NW_013952693.1:21151-28410 GCF_001266775.1 Austrofundulus limnaeus
CACACACACACACACACACACACACACACACACACACACACACACACACACACAAGATTAAACTGCACAAAATGAAGATAAGCTAAAATAAAGGTAAATTAATTTGACAGTTCAAGTTTAGTTTTTCGTTTAGCCAGTTTTTTTTTTTATTTAACCTTTATTTCAACAGGCAAAACATTGAGAACAGTTTCTTATTTACAATGTTGGCCTGACAAGACAACCCTGTAAATTATATTTATGTGATTTAAAGATAATTTGCTATTACAAAATATACTTCCAATGGTATGAAAACATGAAGTCCTTAAATTTTGATGTTGCACACCATCATCTAAAAAATGACAAAAACAAAAAAATCCAAGATAATACGAGTCTTAAAAAATGACTGATTACTTAAAGACCATGTCAAAAACTGTTTTTTTAATTGAATATTAAAGAGGTAGCTTATAGCATCAAGATTCCACATGTATTTGCTCGTATTACCTGCCTAAAGAAGCCAAATGAGATGAGTGTAATTTCAGGACTTTGAAAAGAGCTGAGAAAAAATAACCTTTAAATATGCAAATAACTATCAAAATATCTGTTTATAAGGCTACATTCAAAAGAAATGTTGTGTTTTTAGCATTGTGCACTACTTGTAGTTTTGCAATTTAAGGAAAATATGTTAGGTTTACAAAAAAAATGTTCCCTTTTTGACCTCTCGTCTTGCAATGACCCCTCATTATTTAAGGACCTAGGTGTTTTTTCTTTAGAAATTTGCATGCACGTCAATGCAGCTACTGCATGAAATTCTTCCATTCATTTGCTTTCTTCTATAAAAGGAAGAATTGGAACTTACTTTTGTAGTAATCTAAGGTAACAATGTTTGCACTTTTTAATAAATAAGCTGCATAAGAAGTGTACAGAGAAACAAGAGCAAAATACATTTTAAGGTTTTCGAGCATTCACTCTTTATAGCCAGCTCATCCTGAAACAAGCACACAGAAAAGCAGAGCAGAAATGAAGCCTCAATCAAACAGTCACTACTCAAAAACTACACCTTGTTTTGAAAGAAATGTCTTAGATAGTAAGTGGCAGAAATTTCTGGTCATCACTTACATAAACTTTTATGTGTACAGCGTTTTAGATAGATAACATGACAAATTAAAAATACCCTTCATTTCAAGTTCTAAAGAGACAGTTTCAGATACATTAGAATGAGAGACTGGATATGATCTACATTCAGGTGGGATGTGACAACTGAGTTTTCTCACTTGTTACACCAAAAGTCTTATTGTTGTGTGCATTTTTTTTTTACTTTATTTGCTTTTTTCCTAATTTTGTTTAAAACACACCTCATGATGTACTGCTAAAGGCCATGTTACACTATAACATTTTAGACATTGTGTGCCGACTTGTCAATTTTTGTTATGACTATTTTATTCATTTCAGCTATTTATCTAATTGTTAGCATTATGTAATGTGTAGGTCCAAAAGAGGATCCAGTAGATTTTTTTTAATTCCATCTTCTGCTTAGACATCTTTAGTGTTGGACAAGCTTTTTATAAGTTGGCATAATTTGTAAAACGTGACAGTGCCTTTATGGGGGATGCAGATTTCAAAACAACTGCAGGTCATATATGTGAGGTTTCAGCAGATACAGACCCAGGGTGCAGGCAAAATCAAAGGTGCAGCAAAAAGGTTTATTAAGAGAACAAAAGAGCGCTGAAGGCAGCGAAAACTTGCAGAGCATAACTCTTCTCGGGAGGATCAGACAGGACACCACACAGGCTGAGGAAAGCAGCACAATGAACCGACAAAGACAGGTGACAAGATTCAGAATATAAAGCAAACAAATTAAGAGACAATCAGAAACACCTGGGGAGACACAATAGGGAATGGCTGAGCGTGGGCAGGGCTGTAAGCAGGGGAAAGATACACAGGGGAAGACAGAAAACACTAGGAAACTAAGGAAAATAAATAAAGATTATGGCAGGACCCCCCCTTTTAACGATTGCAGGTGCAGGACACGGACACAACGCGAGAAACTCAGGACAAAAAACACAAAAGTCCAGGGGGACGACCAGGAAACCCTCCAATGTGTGACCCCGTCCTAACAGAAGGCCTGGCAGGAACAACAGCAGACATAAAACCACAGGAGGAGGCGAGAGCAGACGAGGAGTCAAGGGGGGAGGCCGGAGCAGACGAGGAGTCAAGGGAGGAGGCCGGAGCAGATGAGGAGCCAAGGGAGGAGGCCAGAGCAGACGAGGAGTCAAGGGAGGAGGCCGGAGCAGACGAGGAGTCAAGGGAGGAGGCCGGAGCAAANCGAGTTTCGGTACCCAACCATAGTATAGTATAGTATAGTATAGTATAGTATAGTAGAATAAATTATTTCTGATAAGAATAAGAGCATGTATAAATGTCTGTGGCCATGTGATGAACTTAAAGACTTGGTTAAGGTGTGGGGGTTCAGTGGGGTGGCCAGCAAATTTCCAGGGTTGACCACACTTGGCCACACATCGGGGGCACCACTGCACAACCCTGTAAGGAAGAATGGTTAAAGGAGCAATATCATGTAAAATCCACTTTTTGTTTAATATCATGTTATAATGTTATCATTTCATCAAAAACATGCCCAGAGTCTTGCTTTGACTCATTCATGCATGTTTGAGAAATCCTGTAGTGTCCTGAGGGGAGCAAAATGATTGGTTGGGCCTAGAACCGCCTTTGGGATCAGCTCCTCCTCTGGGCTGTCTCCAAGCTAAGCTTCCTCACCGCAGAGCACACACACCCACCTGGCCCATGCTGAAATGGGTGGGACAGAAGTGGAAGAGGTTTTTAAAAAGTCAGACACCAATTTCAAGGCGTTTAGAAACAGATAGTCAAGTTTATTTTCTATTTAAACATATAAACAACATTTTAATAACTGAAGGTGACATACAGTATTTTTCTGACTGTCGCGGGAGGATGGTCAGAAACACGGCGAAAAGGGTGTTAAAAAGACAAGTCTTGCGGGTATGATCAGAAAGTCATTTATTGATGGGCAGACATGGAACAGAAAGCAATCACAAAGTCTGTTAGATGTGGGCCCGCCTGTCATAGGCCGGGCAAGCAATGTTATACTGTCAGCTATCATCACATGATAATGAACAACCAATCATAACCTGTCCCATCCTGATACACGAAATAGGTCAACTTGATGCTGACGTCCGGAAGGATATCACAAGATATGAACAGTGGACAGTGTCAAGGTGATACAGAAATAAGTATTCCACAACACTGACTATAAGCCACACCTGCCATTAAAAAAAAAAATCAGCGAACATCAACATATAAGCCGCACTGGACTATAAGCCACACCCCAACATAAAAAAACAGTACACCCAAAACTGTCGTCAAAAAAGTGAATTCAACATCAAAAGCTTTTGAATTTAAAGAGAAATATTTCGTCGTGTCTGTCGAAGATTAATCCGTCGTGTCGTGTCTTCTACTAGCTAAAACAAAATGGTGCTTCTTTTTCTTCCTTTTATTCACGGCAACTACACCTCTGGCTAAAGAGCCCCCTGGTGGCTGAAGAAAATAATCCACATATAAGCCGCACCGGACTATAAGCCGCATGGTTCAAAGGTCAGGAAAAAAGTTGTGGCTTATAGTCCGAAAAATACGGTAGTTACTTTATTATGGTATAGAATTTTAATATATGTCTGAGAAACACACAATATTGCCCCTTTAAAGGAAGAGGCTGAATGCATCGACCCAGTTTCAAATCACTTCTCAGCAATGAACCAGCTGTAGATGTTTTATTGACCAACTTTTAAACAGTTTTGTTATTTCTATTTTTTTTTGTGCTTTCAGACTTCTTTAGGCCTTTTGTGTTAGAAAACTGTGTTGCAATGACTTACGAGATTTGTTGTGCTTTATATTGGTTCAAATCAGGTCAAACCAAAAGATTTTATTTAATTAGAAATACAATTTTTCTACAGCCTCTTTGCATCGCAAAGGCTGATGAGAATAAAAACAAGAGTTTCCATTAATGAAGTAAATAGGGACTGACATTGGTAGAGACTTTGGTATTTAGAAAGACATCACATCTTTTGAAACAGTGTTTTTCTGTGCTAGCTAGTGGCATTAAAACACCAAACATTAGAGGAAAAAGTTCAGACAAATTATAACACCATCAACTGTCCATTTCAAATGTACTGCAAACCATGGTGGACAATAATATTAAGCCTTGTGAGCAATTTACTGGGTCATTTTTCTACCTAACTCCAGTTTTTACATAAAGATATAAAAGAAAAGCACCAACTGCAGTAGATTTAGGTAAGTCACATTTGGAGTAAAATTGAAGCACCTGTGTCCCACTTTAGACCTCTCATATGATGTTCAAATGGAGACATGAGGTTACCCTCAGAATCACTATTATTTCAAGTGGCACAAGTAGGAATAAGTAGCTTCAGAGAAGAAAATGGGAAAGTTTTCTTTTCTGACATTTCGTCTCTGCTCACATAGATTACAGTGATTTTTTTTCATCTGTTGTAAAACTTTTTATTGGTTTCAGAAACAAACAGATTTTGTCATGAAGGTATGCTAATCATTCAGGACAAGCAATCATAGATATAGTAATTAGTTGATGAGGAATGCAACAAGTAATTTGTGCACATTTATCTCTCTTTTTCTTTTCTACCATAAACTGTAACAAAAGCATGCCGTTGCAAAAATAAAAATAAAAAAAACAATAAAGTATTTTATTAATGCTAGAAAAAAAGGAATGAGTTATGTAAATGCAGTCTTCTCTTTATGAATAATTGAAATATGTAATATTCAAAAGCGTTAGCGGTAAGTAATACCATCACACATGGCACACTCTTAGTGCCAGCTGTTAAACACATTAGGAGCAGCTGCAGCTAAGGATTGCTTTAGTCTTATTGTTGTGAGAGAACGCTGCAGTGGTAAAGCCATTTGATAGTCTTACATACAATACTCAAAGGATGAGCTTGTCTCAAAGTGTAATAACTCATCTAGATGTTAATTATATTTTCCACTATTCATATTATCATTACCAGCACAGTAGTTTAATTTAAGTTATAATCTCTTAAGTATTTTTAATACACAAATGAGAACGTAGCTAAAGAAAAATAAGAAAAATATTGCATTTTTTCATTAGTTTTTTGATTAGTGATCCAAACCAAAGAAATATATCGAGACATGAGGTTACCCTGTCCTGTTTTTTATGCACGTACTGGATAGGCTCACAGAAAGAAATTGAACTTTGAAAACTGAAGAGGTAAAACTAGAAAACTTGTCAATAAAACTGCAGAATGAAAAAGTGTTCAAGAAGTCCAGAAACAGGTGCATAAATATATTGTCTGACAAAACAATACTAGCTAATTCAGTTTTTTTTGTGCAAACTGTCTTGTGCACTGTTTAACAATAACATTCAGATGCAATGCTTTCTTCATGAGTTTGCTCTGTTGTTCCAAATAAGATACGTGAAAGGATTAATATAATTTATGGATTTATCTACCTTCTTGTTTGCTTATTCTGTCCTTCAACATATCACTCAAACATCCTCAACATCCATTTCAACACACACTCCTGTCCATCTATATTTTTGTTTAGCCATTTTCTTACAAATGCAAAGCTGTAGTGTCCAACAACCTGCAATTTGCTGAATATGTCTTCCTTCAACCATGCCTTTCACCCCAGTTTATTTTAACCTGACTCTGTTCTTCTCACTCAGGATTAATGTTTCTCTTAATTTAATTACTGATGCCTGGAAAGAGGCAAANGGGAGCAGACAAAGAGCCCAGGGAAGAGACGGGAGCAGACTAAGAGCCCAGGGAGGAGACGGGAGCAGACGAAGAGCCACGGAGGAGATGGGAGCAGACGAAGAGCCCAGGGAGGAGACGGGAGCTTCGTCTCATTGTGGCCAGGCCCAAGGCTGCCCTCCAGAGCTTCGCCTTCGCTGTGGCCGGATCCACGGCCACCCCCCCAGGGCCCCTTCTTCATCTGTGTTGGGTCCCTGGGCGCCCACCTGAACTGACTGAACCCTTTAGATGTGCCTAGGGCCATATATGTGACTGTTTTTAGTGTGTTTGTGTTTATCCCAGGGTTTCCTGTCTGTTTTTGGTTAGCCGTTTTTGTTCTTTTGTTCCCTGTCCGTTATTCGTGTCTCATGGTCCATGTTGTCTTTGTTGTCTTTGTTGTCATTTCTGGCCCTCCGTCCTGTGTTTTTGTTTGTGCCCCCTCCACCCTCCCATGTTTTGGTGATCGTCAGGAGACGATCTTTGGAGAGAGGGTACTGTGAGGATCTGTCTTCTTGTGTCTTGTCTGCAGTCTCCGTGTTGTGTCTGTTTCATGACATTACTCTTTCACCTCAGTTTCTCTCCTCTCTCCAGATCTTTCCATTCACACCTGCGAACACTTATAATCTTCTCAGCTGTTTCCACTTTCAATCATCCCAGCCCTGTCAGTCTGTTTTCTCCACTCAGTATCCGATCATTGTTTGGTTTCCGTCCTGGCTCCCCTGTGTGCTTAATTTGTGAGTTTTGTGTTTTGCCACCAAATTGGCTCTTTATTTTAATATTTTTGCTTTAAACCTGTTTACCTGCCTGCCTGCATTTGGGTCAGATTCTGCCTCTTTGACCTGACAATATATACAGATGAAATGAGGTTAAAAAAAAAGGCACAAATGAGAAAATAGCTGGTGAGGTGGACAAAAAGAAAAACAAAACAGAGGGACATAAGGTGAAACAGGCAAGATGCAGCAAACAATACCAGTATGCTGTCTCTCTAGCTGTCATAACATCTTGTATCAGCTTCTTAGCATTGTTGTGTTTTCCCCTTCGTAGCTGTTATACTTTGTCTGCTACGTTTGATGCTTTACACAAGGCAGGTGAAGGGAAAAAAAGATCTGAAATTGGCATCTGTATTCAGGTGGACTAATGGAATCACTGAGGCTAAAATGGCAGGAGGTGAAAGGTGAGTGCACAGAGAACAGCAGAAAGCTCCACACGGCTGCTGCTGCTGCCGTCACTCTGATAAAGCACTCGACTGTGATGGTATGGGGAGGCGTGTGTACTTCCATGTGCACATGTCAGCGAGCATGTGTCTGTGTGAGTAAGTGAAGGAAATGACTAAGTTCTTTATGTAATATTTTTATTTATGGGCTTTGCCAATCAGTGTATTTTGTTCCCAGACATTCATCTTATATTCCTGGGTTAGGTTTCTGAAATATGTGGTCTGAGGAAAATGTATTTAGGGTAACTAACAAAGGAATAAGT
>NW_013952693.1:34879-36467 GCF_001266775.1 Austrofundulus limnaeus
GAGAGACGAAACGTTTCATTAAAGAAGAACCCGTCCAGAGGACCTACACAATTTTTTTTCCTTTGATTTTTTACCTGGATTACTGAGATGCATCAGGACATTATCGGACATAGTTTCTACTTTGTAAGAATAATGATTTGGAAACACATATTTTACATATAATATTGTATTGAATGAATTCTATGAAATCTAAAACTCCTAGCGCAGATACATTTCATTGCCTGGTGTTCTTGTCCTGTGTTTTTCCACATCATGCTAATGCATATGATCAAAAACCAGTCATCCACTGAGCCAAAGACCCAGTTTGCTTACTGACAGTGCTTCCAGGTGAACACTTCTTCAGAGGCTCCACTCTTGAACTCGGCTCACCCTCTGGTACAGAACACAGCAGCTGACATCTGGAATACAAATAATTTTATCATTCATTGGTGACTTTGGTGCCACAGGTTAACAAGGCAAACCATTTCAACCAGTTTATAACAATTATTTTCACTTTTTGAGTTTATTTTAATTATAATTTATTATTTTTAGCCCCCTCAAATTACTGTTATACAAATTTCACTTTTTGCCTCTAAGTTATTTTAAATGGGTCCATTTCCTGGACTTTTCCATCAGAAATTACATTTTCTAAACCTTTCTGAACATTGTCTATTATTCCAAATTTGCCTTATACTGTTAAACACGCTCATCCATGTTAAACAAACTAAAGGCTCTATCACACTAGACAACTTATGCCAACTTATGAACATTTTAAAGACATCTACTTTGAAGATGGAATAAAAAAATCAACAGGGAGCTTCTTTTCAACCTGTACATTATGTAATTCAAACAAATTGATCAAATACATAACTTTTATTAGCAATTTAGACAAAAAATGTTTCATAAGTTGGCATAAGTGGTCTAGTGTGACAGGAGCTTTACATAAACGGTGCAAATTTCACTCAGTGGTCTTTGTGTTTTTATTTTATTTTGACATTTCTTCAAAGAAAATAACTCACAATAGGTAATCTATGACATGGATAATCTTTTAAACTGCATATTTAAATTGTATTTTTGTCCTTCTTTCAAAGGTGGTGCTCCATGGATATTGATAATTCATAACTTATCAATTCTAAAATGTGTCCCCACAAAACCATACATGCAACTGTCACATTTTACAAATTATAACTGCAGCACAGTGTTGTTTATAGTGAGCAATGCTTGAACACTGAAATATCAAATAAATGTAATGCAGTGTATTATGGATGTTATTGGAAACGTACTTTACATTTAGTTCAGATGAAAGATTCCTTAATACATGTGAAAAGTAGTTTAAAAAATAAAAATTGTTGCCTAAATATTCTTAAATATAAAATCCTGTTCTCTTGTAATTTTAGACCTAAATCCCATGTCTGACTGGTGGTGACAAGTTTCTCCACATATCCCGCTGAGAACTGCTCTCTCTTTCACACACATGAGTATTTTCTGTCAAGCTGCCTCATCCTTGCTGTCTGTCATTTCTTTTTCCTTCCTGATGAGCACGCATGCTCTCACACACACACACACACACACACACACACACACACACACACACACACACACACACACA
>NW_013952693.1:41387-47156 GCF_001266775.1 Austrofundulus limnaeus
GAATATAATATACAAGTTTCACTTTTTAAATGGAATTACTGAAATAAATCTACTTTTTCATGATATTCTAATTTTATGACCAGCACCTGTATGTTTGTTTCAAGACCTGACAGACAGACATTTCTGTGTTAACATCAAGGACGTCATGTCTTCATCAGCACCACTTCAATGGGGAGTACCACAGGGCTCTATCCTGGGACCCCTTCTTTTTTGCTTACACCTACTGTCACTGAGTGCAGTTTTTCGTGAACATGGCATACCATTTCATCTTCATGCGGACGACTGTCAAATTTACTTTCTTCTGAAACAGGCTGGCCCACACTGCATCCAACCTCTTCTTGACTGCCTGCCTGACGTCAGGGATTGAATGGCTTTAAACTTCCTAAACTTAAATGAGAAGAAAACAGAAATTATTCTGTTTCCAACTAACAAAACAAACAATAAAACTTGGATTAATCTTTCCACTCTGGCCCCATTTGAAAAACAACTTGTCATCAACCTGGGTGTAAAAATGGATCCATTCTTGAAATTAAACAGTCATGTAAATTCCATTGTTAAATCCTACTTTTTTCCGCTGAGGAGACTGTCCAAGTAAAAACCCATACTGTCAAAAAGAAATCTGGAGACAGTAAGTCATGCGTTCATYACATCCAGGCTGAATAACCATAATGCTCTGCTATATGGAATCAGCCAGTCCTCCATTGCTCGTTTACAAATGGTTCAGAATGCAGCAGCCCAACTTCTAACTGGCACAAGTAAAAGAGAACATATTTCTCCTGTTCTAGCATCTCTTCACTGGCTTCCTGTTCATTTCAGAATTCAATTTAAGATCACCCTGTATGTCTTTAAATGCCTAAACAGCTCCGCCCCCTCTTACCTCTCAGGTCTAGTGCATCCACTTGTCCCACAGCGCTCATATCATCTGGTCAGCTGCTTCTGCAGGTCCCTAACTCTCATCTTAAACTGAGAGGTGACAGATCATTTTCTGTAGCAGGTCCAAAACTGTGGAATGGTCTACCACTACAGATCATGCAGTCCTCTTTCCTCACTGTCTTCAAGTCTCACTTAAAAACACACTACTACACCCTTGCCTTTGAGTCTGAGTGAGATGGTGCAAAACCTCACCATGTATCACAACTCTGTTCTGTGTGTACTGTAAATATAAATGYTCCATATTTTTATCTGCATTTTGACTGTATTTTGAACATGTCCTGTTGTGTCTGTCTACTGTACAGCACTTTGGTTGGCCTTGTGCTATTTAAAGTGCTTTATGAATAAAAGTGGTATGGTATGGTATGGTATGGTATGGTATGGTATGGTATGGTATGGTATGGTATGGTATGGTATGGTATGTTTTACTGTTTAAAATTGTCTAGTTTGTTGCATTGAATTATATATTTAAAACTTACAAATTATTTAGAATCAGTTTTTATAATAAATAAAATAATAATTTAAAAAAAATAAATGTTTTGGGTGGTTGGGGAAGGGTGGTGGTGGTGGGCTCTTTGGCAGGCCAGATGTGGCCCACGATCCATCACTTGAATGGTGCTGGCTTACAGTGTTTAATCTATCTTGTATAAGATGCTCTAGAACAGTCTCATTTTTTTTTCATGACTTTATTGGACAGAGCTTATTTAGTGGAATATTGCAAGCTTATACAATAATTATAAGGGCATGTAGTTATGACTAATTTGTGTATATTTACATGCTTACATCTTAAGATATTAGGGAATATTGTCACCTTGCTAAAAGAATGACCTAACTCTTTTTTCTTTTTTTTTTTCAAAATTTTCAGAACACAAGAAAAGCTGAACCAAAAATTAAACCTCTGACATTTTTTATATTGTGTGAAAACCTTGAAAAAAAAATGAGGAAGGACATTTTTCCAGGAAGGTGACAACATTGTGCACTGAAATCAGAGAATAACACAAAAGTACAGTGTCATGCTTCAGCTCAAAGAGACGATGACAGTAGATAAAGCTGAAGGAATTCTCTGTGCATTTATGGGTGTAAATATTTGAGCGACCCCTGCTGTCGCGTGCAGTCTGCTTTCAACCACATAATGCTTCTCTGTTCTCCTGGGCTCAGACCTTGCCACCTAGCACAGCTAAAGCATTTCATGGCCTCCTCAGGAGCCCTCGCGTTGGAAAACTGTCTTTAGTTATTCATGATTTGTTGCGTTAGACTCTTGTGGTTTTTGTAGTCGAACACGACTTGAAGTACAGAGTGTACCCACTTACAGCTGTACGCTCCTACTCAGAAACACAGTGAGTGTCATCAATAATTTTGGGGGCGTTTGGGACTCAACAAGCAAACACATATATTACCTTGACTTGATTTATAATTTTGTTCTTAGAAAATAAAGAATCACATTATTAAAAATGGGTTTTAGATTAATAGATACAGGGAAATAATCTATAASAGTTCACCACCACACCCAGCAAATATTTCTGTGCAAGCACTTATTGTCTTGCTAATTAATTAGGCTTGTTAACTGGTTTTTAACTAGAATCTGCTCAAAGCCTTGCATTAATTTATCTGGGATAAATGATTTTTTTTCAAACAAATTTAATAAGTACAGCTAGTAGACACATACATTGTGGTTCCAGTACATTTTTCAACATAGCCAAACCGTCATAGACTACTTTGTGTTCCTGTTTTTTGTCCACATGTCATCATTGTTTGTGCTTTATCTCTTAGCACCACTTATCCCAGCACAACCCTATCTCACCCTTCCCACCTAACACTTCCTATCCTCTTCTTTTATGCTGTCTCAAGATTCAACTGAATAATTCATCTGCACTCTTGTTAAAGAGAATCCAAACCTTGCAAAGAGACAGATGAGAAAAGAATACCCTTCTGCTAACACCTCTCTATATGGAGTTCCGCAACAGTTACAGGCCAGAGGCTCTTTTTTTTCTTCCTGTGTCTTTCCATCCTCTTCTTTCCTCCAGCTTTTCCCACCCCACTCCTCTTTCATCGCTCACTCTCTGCTATCCCCCCCTCCCCTCAGCACGTGTGCATCTATTTCTACCCTCGAGCATACCCAAGATGGTCACAGCTGTGAGGAAATGTCAGGCGTTTACCACCCGCCATTCTCCTAACCAAATATGCACGCTCATGCAGACACACGCAGAACACAAGCACATTTAGGACACGCATGCACAGGCTTACTCTGACATGCACACACAAAACAGGTTTCCCCCACACACAGCACAGCAGCAGAAATCTCATTAGTCAGAAGGCGCATGGCATTGATTTTTTTTGCCTCTCCTCGGTCTTGGTGAGTTCTGGCTTGGCATAGTCTGGCTCATGTGAGAGCACCCACAGTAAAAACCACGGGCTAAGCCGATTACATTTTTGGGAGCAGGGAGACCTGAGGGGTAAAAGGATCCAGTTTTGTTCCCCTCCTCTCTCAGCTTCCTCTCACCCCCATTTTTTTCTTCTTCCCCCTCTTTCTCTGGCTTCTGATTCATTTATATGCTTGTGAGATTTGGCCACCATGGGGTTATGGTTGCATTCATTGACTTGGGGTGGAAGAGATTTCAAATTTAGCACATTATGTTAGCAAAATGAAAGAAAGAAAGAACTGGGGTATGTGTTTTGTGTGCGCGTGGCTAAGGGGKTGTGGGGGTGAAAACACAATGCCTCACTACTGTATCATTCTGAAGAAAAAATCACAGGAAATAAGAGGCAGGTTAAGGGAATAATGCCTTGCTGTTGGCTCTCTACGAACATTTAAATGACTGGAAAAGAAGCATAAATTTAATTACAAGCCATTTACATCTCCCATTTCCATGCTCTTTATCCCTGCTCTTTGATCTGGCATCAGGTGGAGTTTGATAGTACTGTTTGCAAAGTCAAATTTCACGAAAAGTTGCATTGAATAAAACATTTGTTTCGGGCCAAAAGCCCATTTTGGTGCAAAGGGCCAATGCAYTATTGAGGTAAAAAGAAAAGAATCAAGTCAAAGTCATTATGTTGGGCAATGCCTATTTCATGCTTGTGTCCAGTTCCAGATGGTAAAATGTGAGCCAGCATATGTGAGTCAAACAGGAGGGGGGAAGAATGGAGGTCTCTCTGGTGCTGGCAACATTGCCCTACCGATTGAATCCTCATTATCGTCTTCCCATAATTCAGCTTTTTTTCCCCTTCGTTTTTTTAATCAGTTATTCCAATGGCTGCTGTTGCATGTAATTATGTAGCAATTATCTGCTTCCTTGCTTCAAACTGGTGTTCCATTGCTGTAAAGCAAAGTAAGATTGTGTCTATTACGCTCCTGCTGGCATGGCAGGCTCACTTRAAGCTTGGTGACTGAGGACGCATGGAATGTTTGCTTTAACGTCTCCTCCAGTCCAACCTCTTGTTTTCCTTTTAGTCCCCTTCACTGACACAGTCCTGGCCCTGTTGGGCCCACTCTGTGCTTCAGAGGGATAATTAGTCTGCAATCTGAGAGAGGAGAAATCATTGATATGTATTTTTCTCCCTCAAATTTTGTCCCCTCGAGTCGAGTTGATTCTTTGAAGTTGAGGCATGTATGAAATCACTTGATCTTTATTTCTTTAAGTTCATTACTTATTTTCTAGTTGTGTGCATGTCATGCATTTTTAACAAACCCCTTTGAGTTGACTTTGTGATGTGTTGTAGCAGAAAACATCAAAGGAATTGCTTCCTCTCTGTCTCCTTTTCTCTTGCTCCCTCATTCTTTTGGCTTTTCATCTCCTTTCTCGACTTTTACAGACTGAACTGCATGCTTAAAGAGCCCCCTTTCTCAAGCAGGACTGTGTGAGAAATGGGAAGTGAAGGAAACCTAGATCCTTGGCAAAACTCACCTAAATTTTAATTTGTTCTCATTCAGACCATTAAGTATAGTGTGYGCCAATGATTAGAGAATTGACTCCTTCATTCCTCCTGCAGGCATGGGATGCTAAGAAACATTCCCTTGTTGTTGTTTACCAACCGACACGTGCAAAATAAACTTGAACTTGTATTTTTTTTTCACATTTTCTCACCATCTGCAGTAACAGTGAACTTTATCCCAATACACTGAYGACTTGATGTTTCAAATCGGTTATTCTAAAAGTGATACATCCATCCGGGGTCATACTCACTTTCAACTCCTGTTGAGCAGTGAGCTGGATCCTTTGCAGTTTGCATACCAACACTGACCAAGAGGACACATCATCATGTTCCATGGATCCTGTTCCTACTAGGAAAATATGGGAACAAGTTGCACTTCTACAGTGTCTGTATAATCTAGCCATCTGTTCTCAGAGTCAAGATAAAAGCAACTGAAGTAGACTGCCACCAGGCTGCATGGAGAACTAACTGCTACACTAACAGGACAACAATTTGTGAACGTTGCTTCATACTCGTCAAGATGTCAAGAATGTTCTTATTAAAAATGTGGTTTTTTTTTTTTCATCACCTTCGTGAAACAGTTATGTGCACAGCCTCATGGCAGAACCTTATTTTCTCTCAGGGGTATGTGCCTAGTACTGTGTGATTGGTCAGAACAGCAGCAAGGTGGCTTTGAATTTAGCACTGTTTCCTGAAAACAAGAAGGTCCTGGGTTTGATCCTCGGTTTGAATCAGGGGTTTTTCTTGTGCTGACTTTGATGTTCTCATGCTTGTGTGGGTTTTCTTGGGGTACTCTRGTTTCCTATCACAGACAAAAACGTGCATGTTGGGATGCATTTTGGTCCAGGCTTCCTAGATCTGTGATATCAATGGGACTTTTCTGGTTAAGTAAAAGTTTATATATATATA
>NW_013952693.1:47226-51824 GCF_001266775.1 Austrofundulus limnaeus
TATATATATATATAAAGAACTTTGTGGACATGCTTATTTTGCTTTAACTACTTTGCCGAAGAAGAGCTGGTCAAAGCTGTTAGAAAATGCAGTTCTGTACAACTCTTCCACTAAAACTTACAAGGATAGTTAAATAAATTTTTACAGTACAGAGACATAGACAGCTTTTGTAGCTCGGCTGTCCAAATGGTACACCTTGAACAGACAGGGTTGGACACCTTACCTTGCCATTGAAGTGATGKATTACAAATACCTGGGTGTAATGTTCTATGTATTGTCATCAATGTATCTTCCCATTCATTAATGAAWTTTTTTCTCTGCATTTGACCCATCACATGTGAGATACACCCAAGTGGAGCAGCAGGCAGCTAAGTAAATGCATGTGGCCATGTGTCTGCTGAGAAGACCGAGTCTTTTGGGGTGTTTAAGACACACTTAAGGACTTTTTATGACATTGTGGAAGCTTCATCCGTCATATATAAAGTCATCTGTTGGGGCAGTGGGAGATCAGATGAGGAGGAGGGCTGGCTGTCCTGGACTGATCTCTGAATCTCCTCAAAGAGGAGAGGATGACGCCGATCTAACACATTCTCATGTCGGATTCGTCAACATATTGACGCTTGGTCAGGGACCGTCCGTGTCCAGTTTTGACACGTCGGGTACCCCCCGCGCGTCCGTCCTTGCTGCTCGTGGCTTTTCCGGGTTGCGTCACTTAGGGGTCTTTGGGTCCAAGGTTTGAGGTTAACATGAAGGATCAGGATTAATGGGTAATTTGAGATACTGGGGTCAGGGATAGGCTGTATACTGCCAATATAGGTTAGATTTAGGCTCTGGGACAGTTTCTTCACGCAAATTCTATACATTTAAAAAAATGGTTAATAAGAGCTAATGGTTAATTTTAGGGTCTGTGGTCAGGGATAGGCTGTATAAGGTTAATAGAAGTTAAATTTAGGGTCTGGGATGGTTAGTTCTGTGCATTTCCTACTCTTGTAAAAAAATGACAATGCGCTCGTCCTCCTCTGCCTCATCTCCTAAAGAACGGACAGGCGGTGGCTACCCGGCACGTCCGAAAGTGGACGCAGACCTGACCAAGCATCAATATGTTGATTCGGGGGGGGGGGCATGAGAATGTATTGGCTGATCAAATTTAAATCCATCTTGAACAACCTTTCTCGCTTTCAGCATGGTGCTTGTGGGGGCTTTAAACAGCTCCTTCAAGTACAAACTGCTTCATCCACCATGCAGCACAAAAACGTCTTTGAAGGTCTTTCATCCCATCAGTGTTGAGGTTTCACAACCAAACTGTGTAAACATCTATATATCACTTTTCTGTGCAGTTCACATAGGCATCTAATACTGTATATGTGTAAACATGTCTAACACTAGCCATTTTTCCATCCAATTGTAATGTGAATTTTGAGGGATCTCTTAAAAATATTGCAAAAATGAAAAAAAAAATGGCACATTTCAATCTATTGGTTTGGAGTGAATAAAAGGTTATGCAAAGTGTAATTTCATCAGACACTGACATTATGCGTGACTGTATTAAACAGGAAGTAGGGGTTGCAAACTGTCATGATATACATTGTGTATACAGAATACTATATTTTCATATTATATTGCTTTATTGTATTTCTTTTAGCTCTTTTGTATTTTTCTCCTTTTTTCTGTTTAATCTTATTGCTAAGATGTGAAAATCCACAGTTGAGGATCAGTAAAATGTTACCCTTGCTTATTTTTGCAGTATTCATCATTTAGTAAAACTGGTGCTGAAACAACATTAAATTATGAGGCAGATTTGGCAGAAAGAAAACTATTTTGGTCAGGGACACATTTACTGGCAAGCATTTACTGGTTACATCTTTTGCTACACAGGGATTTAATGACACTATTAACGACTGTAAAGGAAAAAGGGGAAAACCCTTTTAAGGTTTGTAATTATGCATAATTTACTTATTAGATTATTAATGTTAAGCAGCCACTTGCCAATTAACGTAATTAGTCACAAGATGTTTTTCAGTGCAAAAGACAACATGGTGCTTCTTTGTTACCTTTTCTCTAGATCTTATTTTTTTGGCAAATGTTTTGTTAGATTTTAATGTAATAGAATATAATACATGTTGACCTTTTAATTTACATGAAATGGAAATTCATCTTCAGCTTCCAGTAAGTTTAAATGTGAACAAAAATCTATTCACACAATACAAAGTTAAAAATAAAACAGTGAATATACATATACTTCTGTATTCATGCTTTGAATGTTTTGTATTGTTCCTTTTCAGAAGACATTGAACATCTTTTATTTTACCTCCTTTAAAATATTTAGGAGCTTTTCTGAAATGTAACAATATCTTTTTTTATTTATTTCGCAGCTGTTTGTTATTCTTTTTCCCAATAATTTTGCTCTATTGAAAAGRCAACTGTTACATGTATAATTCTCACATTTAAGAAACAAAGTTATTTTACCCTGTATTTGAACATGATTAGAAAGTAATTGACAATGAAAGGACATAATTTTAGTATATGCTGATGTTGCCTCTGTACACCTTATTTATACTTTTTAATTTGATTTTTTTCTTTTTAATTAGCAAGTTCTCAGCTGGATACTTTATTGTAGTATAATTAATAAAAAGCGTCTTTTTTCAGGTCAATGGTGACAATTTAAAATTATAAATATGCACACACACACACACACGCACGCACGCACGCACGCACGCATGCACAGTCTTTTTTTATTCTCGTGAGGACTGTGGATTGACTTTCATTCCTTTTCTGGTACTTTTATAGCCTACCCATGACCATTTACCCTAAAATTAAGCTCACATGTACCTACCTGACCCCCAAACTAACCTAAATTCAATTCACACCTTGGACCAAAACCAAACCCCCACCCTAAATTAGCATCTGTACCCGTGGGGACTGGGCATTTGTCCACATGAAGCTACCTTTTTCTGGAAAATGGTTCCCACKATGTAGCAAAAATCGGCCCACACACACTCACACTCAAAACTTTTATTATTAGGAGGTTCATTCAAGTTTTTATTTATTGGTACCTCTAGAATGGAAAGTGCCTTCTTACAGTAGTAGCTGTAGTTGCTTTTAAACCAAACTYTTACAGGGACTCTGAGGGTTATAAGGAGTGTTAGTAAAAATATAGAGGGTTTAAAAGGACATACTGTACGTCTTTACTTATTTAAAAAGAACAATTGCCAAATTACCTTTATTGCTAAAGCAGAAACCATATACTACTGCATGAAAACATGGCATATTTGCAGCCCAAGTACAAACAAGAGACAGATCAGATTTTGACTTGAACATTTTGTAGAATGTAAAAAGTCTTAAACAACCTTCAGCTGGACTAAAAATATGCATTTAATCAGACAGAGCTTTTTCGCATCAGAAACAAAACACCAAAATTTTRTATTTTATACATCTTCTTCTGGATCCAGCCACTCCCTCTGGGGTAACTGACATAATGACCAATAGAATGAGTGTGCCTGTCTCTGTCCCTGGCTCTGTTCTTTGACAAAAACCCTATAATCTAAAAAAAGAAAGAAAGAAAAGAAAATAACAAACCAAAAAAGTTTGTCTAGTCTGAGGTGAGTTTTTATCAAACTATCCCTCATAAGTGCACGTGCAGCAGCAKAGATTGAACTGGGGTTCCACAGGAGCTTTCCAGAGTGAGCTGGCAGACCCATCAGGACCGTTCCAGTCCTGTCCACCCAAAGCAGAATCATGACCAATGGAATGGTCTCATCCACATGATTCTAAAGGCTGAGTTATGGTCGCGCTCTGGAGCGCGCACCCTCGCCGGTAGTGGAGATGTTTAATACTTGACGTTTACATTGTTGCAGATTTCTCCAAATTGACACGTGGAAGTACACTTTACAACTTGTGAAAATGCTGTAAGTAGGAGAGCCAAAGCTTGACAGACAAACAGACTGCGCACAAAGGCTGCGGCRMGCGCAGTGYTTSTGGAGACGCTCCAACATCACGTCACGTCATGTGAACTCTCTACTGAGACGCAGAGACTCGTTTCTTAATATCAGCTATGAAATAAACAAAGATCTATTTTCTACCAAACATCTAATTTCCTCTKTGTTTACAGTAATTATGGAAATAAACTAGTGTGCAAAGTTAATATTTTCAGACTCAGAATGGATGGATGAGCCGGTTGCGCAACACAGCAGCGTGCGCACACACACACACTGACACACAATCACTCATTCTTTGCGTGATAAGCATATTTTATTCCTATTTTTACTTAGAATTTTTTTCACACTCACATTATGTTTAATTTATTATTTTAATGACATTAGAAATCATTTCTGATAGTGCAGGGATCACTCAAACGTGTCCTTCACACATGCAGGAAGTAATTTGCATCTGTTTAACATATGATAATGAAGGCGTGTCAGGGGAGGTGTCTTACCTGYGCTCAGTTCCACGTTAATTGTGATGTACAAAAGCAATGTGCGTGGATTCAGGCGTACGCACAGTTTGATACATCTGGATTATTTTGTTAGTACTAGGGCTGCAACTAACAATTATTTTAATAATCGATTAATCTGTTGATTATTTTTGATTAATCGATTAAT
>NW_013952693.1:52584-63824 GCF_001266775.1 Austrofundulus limnaeus
GGTTTCTCTTTCATTTTCTTAAAATGATCCCACACTTTTGTTGCCAGGTAGCCATGATACCAGAGCCTGTCTGTATAATGTCTTGTGATGTCCACGGCCTACCCCAGTTACCACTGCTGTACATGTGTGTCAAGGACAGAAAGGCAGATGTGGCAGTGGAAGGTGTCAAAGCAGTTTGGAGAGAAAAACAAAGAACCAAAAAAAAAGAAAACGATTAATCGATTATTAAATTATTCAACTATTATTTTAATAATCAAATAGTTGTCGATTAATCAATTAATCGTTACAGCCCTAGTGCATACGCCATTTTCTGGATTTGACAGTACGTCAGGTTTCAGTAAGAAATCCACGCAAATCTTTGTACATGAGGCCCAAGGTCTTGAGGGTGGTTTGGACCCAAACTGCAGACTGGACAAAGGGATCTCAAAAGTAAACTTGTTAATTAAACTGACAGAACAAAAGGGCTACACAGCAAGAACTTTACAACAAAAATCACAGGTAGCAAGGAGGAAAACCTAACATATAGCATGAAACTCCAACAATGCAGAACTGAAGTGAAGATGGAGAGCAACTGAATATTTAGAGCAGAGGCTGATGAGGTATTCAGGAAGATTAACAAAATAATCTTAAACATACAGAAAACGTCCATCCATCCATCCATTATCTTCCGCTTTATCCGAAGTCGGGTTGTGGGGGCAGCAGGTTGAGCAGGGAAGCCTAGACCTCTCTTACCCCAGCCACCTCCAAGGCATTCCCAGGCCAGCCGAGAGACTCTCTCCAGCGTGTCCTGGGTCTTTCTTGAGGTCTCCCAGTTGGAAATGCCTGAAGACCCTCCCTAGGGAGGCGTCCAGGAGGCATTCTTATGCCCAAACCACCTCAACTGGCTCCTCTTGATGTGGAGGAACAGTGGCTCTACTCTGAGTCTCTCCAGCATAACTGAACTTCTTACTGTCCCCAAGGGAGAGTCCAGCTACCCTGCAGAGAAAACTCATTTGGACCCCTTGTTTCTGTGATCTTGTTCTTTCTGTCACTACCCAAAGTTCATTAACAAATGGAACATGGACTGACTGGTAAACAGAGAGCTTTGCCTTACAGCTCAGCYCACTCTTCACCACAACAGAGAGGTACAGAGTCTGCAACACTGCAGAAGCTGCACYGATCCGTCTATCAGTCTCACGCACTTCCCTCACTCGTGAACAAGACCGCAAGATTCTTCATCTCTTCCACTTGAGGCAGAACTTCACCCCCAACTTCGAGAGCAATCTGCCCTTTCTCGTCTGAGGGCCATGGACTCAGATTTACAGAATACATAGAAGCCAAAAGAGATTGATCTATGACAAAGGAGATTGTTCTATGAACCTTATACTTTTCATTAATATTGATATTTGTGGTCACATAAAGGCCATTTCCAAGCAGCTTGATAGCTGCTTGGAAATGGCCTATACCTTTACCATGGATATCCAGTCTTTTTCTGAGCCTCGCAGACACCTCTCTCCTTTTCTAACTGCATACATACAAATGTTTTTTTTCATGCCTATACCTTTTAACTATCTTTGGTGCCTTGGAGGTTGGTGTTCTGTGAACAAATGCATTGCATAAGCCTAAGCTCTGCATAAATTAACAAAAAAATAATAATAATAATTCAAGTTAAACTGACCCTTGTTGTTGAAATGCCACCCACCTTTATTAGAACTGAAAACTTGAAGAATGAAATCAACAAAGAGGTGTAAACATATGAAGTACAAAAGAGATAATAGAAAATGGTGCAAGGAAGTTGAGAATTACCCATGAGAACCCTGTTTTATAAAGGCTTTGACCCTCTTCAACTTGAGTGGATCTGTTGCTTTCGCACTAGATGTGAAAAGACATAAAAGCTCAGAAATGGTTTTGAAAAATTTCAGCCTATTTCCTGTCCGAATATATACATCCTTTTCAGAATGTCTCTGCGAACATCAGAAGGAAATAAAGGGCTGTGGTATTACACTAAAGTAGGGCAGCATGTGCAACTGGGAGTAAAATGTGTTCGTATGGTTTTCCCACTCTGAAGTGTTTGCACTGAAGCTGAAGTGAAGAGGAGAAGCACATCTATCAGAAAAAAAAAAAAAAACAAACTACTAAGTCAAAATCATTGCCCAAGGCAGCTCAGTCTGAAACTGCCACAACCACAAACCACCGCCAAATTCCTGCTGGTTTCAGTCATGTCTTTGATGTCTGCAGACAACATGTCATAAACTTTTCTAAACTGTTTATTTTAAAGGTCWAATTTATTTAGGTCCATCACATTTKACAACAAATTTCTCTTTATTCTGATAATATAATCATTTTGTTACACATATCAAACACTGTAAGTCTCTGCTGCCTTTGCAAAACATGGAAAACCCAAGATCAAGTATTACTAAAAGACAATACAAAAAGTCTAATTACCAAAGGTAAAGTAAAACTGTAATATGTTTTGGGAAGAAACTATGGTGATGAAATAGAAGGGGATCAGAGGCTTGAATATTAAGATTTTGATATGATAAAAAGTAAATTATAATTTTTTTTTATTTCAAATTTCAGAGATATATCTTTGACAGGGACGAAAGAGGAAATAAGATTTTGGGGAGGTTCTTCAGAGACACTCCAATTTCACACTATCAAATTAAAGTGTCCATGTGTCTGARGAGGGATGAGTGATACTCCTGCTAGGTGCAAGGTGGTCTGCAATTCCCATGAATAATTTGAGTGTGTCACTGTGGGCGGTCCTTCCAAAAGAGATTGTACTGCAGGAGGCTGAGTAATGATAGACACACCTGGTTTCTCTTCCATCCCATTTTTWGAATTGATGAGCTACCAGATCATAAAGGTGGATGAAGGAAAAAGAGAAGTTACCCTCCCGGTCATTTTTTTAAGTAAACCAGTAAATCAAAATTGATCCTATTCTTCTATCTTCTTGTCAATTTAGAGTTCAGCTCYGGGGTAATCTCTGTGAGCACATTTGTGTTTTTAAAACTGAAGTGAGCATAACAGATCTTGTCTACAAACCTTTTTTGGCAAATGGAAAGTACTGTATTCTGAGACTTTTGCACACTCTGACAATGACTAAGAAGTGAGACGATCATTTCAGCAGAGAGGCCAAGGGAGAAATGGAAAAAAAGTAAGAATTCAAAAAAAGCGGCTAAAGAGAGAGAGAGCCAAATGGAAAAGCAACAAAATTAAATAAACGTGTGAAAGGCAACATGAGAGTTTTACACATTCTTGTCACGCAGCAACACTTGGTCAAAAGTCCTTGGCGGCACATTTTATGCACTGGGTACCACTTTTGCATAAATTTTCATTGTACATGAAACTGATCTGTGTTAGTTTTATGCTGTGAGAGCTCAGGAGTCCTGACTAACCAGTAGTGTATGAACAACTGGGAATGAGAGAAGGTTGGATAGCTTTACAAACAGATTTCTAAACTAAAACTACTTTTATTTGGAATTACAAATAACAGACAAGGCTTGAAAAAACTAGCTGTTAAACAGTATATTTGGTGTAAAGTTTTCTAATTGTCCTCAGGCAATTCTACCTTATATTTGTTTGTTCAAGGCACATTATTCTAATAAAAATCAGGCAAATATGTTAAATTATTCCTGATATGCAGTTATTTATTTAGAGGTTTTTTTTTGTTTTTCTTTATAGATACACACAAACACGGGTATTTCTGTGTGTACCTTTCATGTGTTTTAAATAGAGGTAAATGGTAACTAGGTACATGTACCTAGTATTTTTAAAAAATATTTTATTTTGCTACATTCAAAACCTAAAAATTATACGTTTACTTTTTTACTATATTGTATGGTTCCTTGTTACAAATTTAAATATAACTGAACTCATCATGAAATGAGTTGTTCATGCACTCTAAAAATGAAGTGTTGAATTTACTTAACCAAGTTATGTCAACTGTTTCCACTAAGACCATTTTAGTAAATATAAGACATTTACRTATTTTGGTGGGGTGTGAAGCTTCTCGTTTGCATTAAAAAAAACWGTATCAAAATGAGCTGCTTTGAGATACACCTCAAAAAAAGGGGTAAAAGAGGAGCTTGTGGAGTTACAATAAGGAGTAATTCAGACCAAAGCGTTGCAGTTCCACTCCCAACTTAATCATTCAAATGTGGAAAAAGAAGGATGTAAAAGCATATGTCTGCTTTAAAGAAAAAAAGCAGAAACTTTATTGAATTGCCAGTTTCACCCTTTTTAAATATTTTTACTGTTGACCTTGGATACTATTTTAGATGGCATTGCAGTGATCCCACACACGTATAACCATATGGCCATGATAGATAGCAGATGTTTAAAGATGGTCGTGCATGCCAAACATGGGGCTCTTATATAGAGCCTTCGGTCATTTCAAAACTTCTCCTCTAATTTTGTCGACCTAATTGCTTAATAATTTAATGTTCACCCTTTGAAAGTTAAGAAAATGGATTCCTCCAGATACGTTTCATGTTAGAAAAGTTATTATTTTAGGTTTGTAAATCGGAACATGGTTCCCAGAATAAATCTAGTCCTCCCTTCTTCGCAACACCGTTCCACCCTCAAGGCTGAGAGTTGATGTGTGACTGACAGACAGGTATGGACAGCTTGGTTAGACACACCAAACTCTGGGGATGCCACCAGGAGTGAAACTGAAAACAGGGTACAGGAGCAGTACAGCGGAGGAAAGCAGGGGTGGGGGGAAGACAGAGTTTTCAAGAAAAGAAAAAAAAAAACAGGTGTGCATATACAAAAATGCTACTGAGCCCCGAATTAAATTACATGAATCAAAAAGTGTGATTAACAGYGAATTTGTTACTTGTATTTTTGTCAGTGCCTACAAAATTTGAACAGATTCACATTTGCTGAAGGTCACATCATTATCTCTGTGAAAGAAAAAAAAAATCACTGATCCAGAAGCCAAGCCGAGTTGTGGGCATTTTTTTTTTCAGGATGTATAAAACACAGTGGATTGGTTAGAAGAATGCACGCTTCATATATTAAAATAGCTTCAACCTGACAAAGAGGTTAAGACTCCACTCAGCATTRGTCAAGAGATTTTTGATCAATTTAAAAACTAAATCTCTGGAATAGAATGAATCAGTTGAAACATCAAATAATAAAACATCAACAATGCAGTTTAATTGAACTGGGTTTTTATTTCCAGCTGCTTCTTCTGTACTTTGAACATTTTACTGGACTATGTTTTGAATGTCTCTGTTAAGGTGTTTTTTTTCCTCTATTATAAATAATTTTTATTTAAGATGCCTCAAACTTGAGACTAATTGTTTATTATATATAAAAAACAAAGAAGGTTTTTCAGGTTTCAAAAACAAGTTTTCTCATCTGGTTACCTTAAATGAATGAATTAATTTCACATACCTGTCTTGTTACATTGAAGGCAGACTGACATATGGCTCATCTAATCACCTGATAATCATCATTTGAAAGTGCTCRCCACAGTCCGTTTCCAAGGATGACTTTTTCTGTGGTTCTGCGCAGCAAACCATCTGGCCAGTTTCTTCACAATAGCACTGTATGTTTTCAATGATCTGCTCAGTGGGTGTATGTGGGAGGTGGGCTTTTACAGTGTTGCCATTCTGTATGTGTACTTTCTCTGTTCATTAATGTTATCATTATAGCTGCTCCTGTTTCAAAACAGCTTTGTTATCACCTGCTGCCAAAAGAGGAAAAAGTGATGATGTTGTTATCTGTGTGTGTGCATGTTTGTTTGTCTGATGTTTTAGCTAAGTATCTGATGAATTGCTTAATACCTTTTAACAAAATATGTAAGCAACCATATGATGAAGATCAGGTGTGTCAAATTCATTTCCACTGTTGGACCACATGACCATTGCAGTGGCCCTCAAAGGGTCAGTTTCAATGAAATTTTATGTTCCATGTTTAACTTTGACTAAACAGAAAATGTCACGTTTCTCATCTCATTACGTCTGAGCACGGCTAACAAACAATATCCGAGCTCTATGTGATATTTTCTACATAGAAACAGCATTTTAACACATATTCTTATAGACATTGGAAAGTACTTTGTGTATAACTGACTAAATTTGAAATAAATAATAAAGAAACACAAAAGTAAATGCAAGAGAGTTTAACTCACTGTTGAGTAGTGGTAAGTCTTGAATTTCGAACTCTCCCACTTTCTGACAGGGAATTGCCTTGCATAATCAACATGCGTTATGGGAGATGTAATGAATGGTCAGTGTTGGCCTTAGCAGCTTATTGTGAGACATTAATACAGGTACAAGTATTATCATCATTGATACTTTTTAACTCACTTTTTAACCACGGACTGCTCATAAGGAAGTTTCACCACGTTCACCACCTGCACTGCCACTAAAGGATTGAACTCACTGTGCCACTCACCTGTATTGGACTCCAGGTCACTCTGCTGAAGATCAGACACTGTTGGATTTCCCCTGGTCGTGCCGGACTGAGATCACCAAGACCTGTAAAAAGAAAAATTAACCAATCATTCATTACTTATCCTAGTAAAAGACTTTCTGGAAGTGTTACTTACCTCTCGTTCTGCTTTCCCCTCAGCCCTGGGTCCAAACGATACAGCACCTATAAATAAAAACACTTTCAAACTGTCTCTGTGTGAGCTTACTCGGTTCTGCTTATCAGGTGACAAGTCTTTTCTTTGTGTCAGTATGCATCAGCCAAATGAAATGTCACCAGGCGGAGCTGAGGCAGCTCAGACTCGAGAGGTTTTAGAGACCCAGATTCGTAGAATTAATAATCATGATTCCCTTTTACAACAGTTAAATGGTCGGCAACAGGATTCAGGTGCCATGCTACAAAGATTAAATACCTTCATCTCCACTATTGATGCTAAGTTGGGAAATCTCATGACCCAAATTCCTGAGCCGCCCCATGTCTCCAGTCCACCTCCAGTCCAGCATGCCCAAGAACCTGATTTCAGACCCGCAGAGTTGTTTGATGGAAATTTAAACAATTGTGTGGTGTTTTTTTTGTTGCAGTGCAATCTGGCAATAACTCACTCCCCTTCTCTATTTCCAGACCACTACACTAAAATATCGTTTGTAGTGAACTCACTCAAGGGAAGGGCTTTGCAGTGGTCTCGTTCATTTCTTCAGTCTCACTCCATGGAAACCTTAACATATCAACGTTTCATTAAAGAGTTTTAYGCTGTGTTTGACCACCTTCTCCAACAGAAGGCAGCAGGAAAACATCTCATTGCGCTCCGTCATGGCAGAAACTCTGTGGCAGACCACTCAATCAATTTTCGCATCATCGCTGAAGAAACAGGTTGGAATGATTTGGCATTAAAAAGTATGTTCATTAATACCCTCTCTGGCTCTTTGAAAGATCAGCTGGCGACTCGAGACAAACCTGATTCCCTGGATGAGCTGATAACCTTAGCAATCAGAATTGATAATCGCCTACAAGAGTGACGTCGAGAAAAGAACTACAACTCCCAGCGCCCCAGCACTTCCGCATACCAACCTGTCTCATTCCTGTAATCAGTGGAATCTGTTTTACCTGAGTCCAGACCTGAACCGATGCAGCTTGGGAGAGCGCGTCTGAGCCTGGAGGAGAGACAAAGACGACTCGACGCAYGCCAGTGTTTTTACTGTGGTGGTAATGATCACTTTGTCGCCAAATGCCCCGCACTGGGAAAAGAGCGGGCTCACCAGTAAACAGGGGCATCCTGGTGGCCATTCTGAGCTTTCTCCTGCAACTCGCCTTACCTTGCACGCCATGATCATCACTCCACGAGTTAAGTTTCCCATTCATGCCTTGTTAGACTCTGGGGCTGAACAGAGTTAGATCTCTACTGACCTCGTGGAGCAACTTCAACTCCCCACGCTGACGTTAAAAGTTCCTCTCCCCGTCACTGGAATAACTGGGCAGAACATCAATGTCATTTCACATGTGGTCTCCAAGCTCCAATTACTCATCTCCGGCAACCACCGAGAGTTTGGTGAGTTTTATGTTTTCCCTTCTAATACTACTCATTTGGTTTTAGACTATCCTTGGTTTTTTGTTGATGAAAAGGTTGATCTCTCCAAAGTCCCTGTAGAATATCATGATTTAGCCTCTGTCTTTAGTAAAACCAAGGCCCTCGCTCTTCCCCTTCACAGTTCGTATGACTGTTCCATAGACTTGTTACCCGGTTCACCCTTGCCATCAAGTCGCCTCTATAATCTGTCAGGTCCTGAACATGAGGCTATGAAAAACTACATTCAAAAATCCCAACAGTCTGGTATTATTCACTCCTTATCAACCCCCATAGGGGCTGGGTTTTTCTTCGTTGAGAAGAAAGACAAAACCCTCCACCCTTGCATTGACTTCAGAGGTTTAAATCAGATTACCATTAAAAACAAATACCCCTTACCTGTAATCAATTCAGTCCATCAACAACTCCATTCGGCCTCCATTTTTTCCAAGTTAGACCTAAGGAACGCTTACCATTTGGTAAGGATTAAAAAGGGGGACCAATGGAAAACTGCTTTCAAAACACCACTGGGCCATTTTGAATATTTATTTATGCCATTTGGGCTGACTAATGCACCAGCGGTTTTCCAATCCTTAATAAATGATGTGCTTCCGGATTTCCTCTGTGTTTTTGTGTTTGTCTATTTGGAYGACATTTTGATTTATTCTCAGGACTTGAACCAACATCAACAACATGTTCAAGCAGTTCTACAACGCCTTCATGAGAACCARTTGTTTGTAAAGGCTGAAAAATGTGAACTCCATGTTTCTTCAGTATCATTTTTTAGGATTCATTTTCGGCCAAGGTTTCTTTCAGACTGACTCAGAGAAGATTAAGGCAGTAGCAGAGTGGCCTGTTCCTGCTGATCGAAAACAGCTACAGAGGTTCCTCGGCTTTGCAAACTTTTATCATTGCTTCATTCGCAACTACAGCACCGTGGCAGCCCCCTTGACTCAACTCACCTCTACCCTGAGGACTTTCAAGTGGTCTCCTGAAGCTGACACAGCATTTACCAAGCTCAAGTCCAGGTTTGTCTCTGCACCCATCCTCAAACACCCTGACCCAGCCAAACAGTTCTTAGTAGAAGTAGATGCTTCTGATACCGGCGTGGGGGCGATCCTATCCCAAAGGTCTGAGTCTGATCGTAAAACTCACCCATGTGCCTTTTTCTCCTACCGATTGTCACCAGCGGAGAGAAATTATTATGTCGGTAACAGAGAACTCCTGGCTATTAAATTAGCTTTATAAGAATGGCGTCATTTACTAGAAGGTACAGAAAAGCCCTTCTTCATCTGGACGGATCATAAAAACCTGTCTTATTTACAAACAGCCAAGAGACTTAATCCTCRTCAGGCACAGTGGTCACTATTTTTGGACGATTTAATTTCATCATTACATTTAGACCTGGYTCTAAGGAGGACCACAGGGTGAGCTATTTGTTCCATCTACAGTTAAAACTAAAGTGTTGGACTGGTTGCATTCAAGTCCTTTTTCATGCCACCCTGGTGCTTCTCGTATGCAATTTTTAGCTACGAGATATTTTTGGTGGCCTAATATGTCTGCTGACATAAAAGAGTTTGTCTCTGCCTGTTCCACATGTGCCAGAGCTAAGGGAAGCAATCGACCCTCCAGTGGACTTCTACAACCTCTACCAGTTCCAGGTCGGCCGTGGTCCCATTTCGCCCTGGATTTTGTTACCGGCCTTCCCCCATCACAGGGTAACACTGTAGTCCTGACTGTGGTTGACCGTTTTTCTAAAGCTGTACATTTTATCCCACTCACCAAGCTGCCCACTGCTTTGGAAACCGCAAAATGTCTTGTTGAACTTGTTTTTCGTAACCATGGAATCCCAAGTGACATTGTTTCTGACAGTGGACCCCAGTTCATCTCACAGGTGTGGAGGGCTTTCTGCAATGCCTTAGGAGCCTCAGTCAGTCTAACGTCTGGATACACGCCCAATCCAATGGCCAGACTGAGCGCTGCAACCAGGAGTTGGAGGCCGCTCTCCGCTTTGTGGTAAATGACAACCCCTCTACCTGGTCCACCCACCTGATTTGAATTGAATATGCCCACAACACTCACACATCCTCTGCCACAGGACTGTCACCATTTGAATCCTCCTTGGGCTATAACCCACCACTGTTCCCCAGTTGTGAAACTGACATCTCTGTCCCTTCAGTCCAGCTTCATCTCCACAGGTGCCGTAGGATTTGGAGACAGACCAAGCAGGCCCTGCTACGCACAGCAGATCGGAACAAGAAGACTGCTGACCGTCGGCGAACGGCAGCACCCCGGTATCAAGTTGGCCAAAGAGTCTGGTTGGCCACCAAAGACATCCAACTTAAAGATACACTGAGAAAGCTGGCACCCCGATTCTTTGGGCCCTTCACCATCGAACGCATCATCAATCCATCTGCTCTCCGTCTAACTTCACCTACCTCCATGGAAATCCACCTCATTTTTCATGTTTCACAGGTTAAACCTGTGCTGGAGAGTTCTCTCAGCCCTCCTTCCATCCTCCCCACTCCCGCCCGGATTATTGATAACCATCCTGCCTATACTGTTAGGCGCATCCTGGATGTCAGGAGAAGGGGTAGAGGTTTCCACTACCTGGTCGACTGGGAAGGTTATGGGCCAGAAGAAAGGTCATGGATCCCTCGCTCATTCATTCTCGAACCCTCCCTCATCTCTGATTTTTACAGGTCCCATCCTGAAAAATGTCGTGTGTTGCCTGGAGGTGATATTTGAGAGGAGGGTACTGACACAATTGGTGTTTTACTGGAGCTCCCTCTGCCTGATTGATGTCAGCTGCGGGTGGTTGCTGGTATCAAGCTCAGGATCMTTTTTAAGGCTCACTCCACGTTTGGTCTTTGCTTATGCATCATTGCAATTTGGTAGTTAATAAGCCTCATAGATTTTTGTATTCTAGTCATCGCTTTTGTAATGTTAATCTCTGTTCTTGCCCAGGACCAAGCTTTGTCACTTTTTAACCACGGACTGCTCACAAGGAAGTTTCACCACGTTCACCACCTGCACTGCCACTAAAGGATTGAACTCATTGTGCCACTCACCTGTATTGGACTCCAGGTCACTCTGCTGAAGATCAGACACTGTTGGATTTCCCCTGGTCGTGCCGGACGGAGATCACCAAGACCTGTAAGAAGAAAAATTAACCAATCATTCATTACTTATCCTAGTAAAAGACTTTCTGGAAGTGTTACTTACCTCTCGTTCTGCTTTCCCCTCAGCCCTGGGT
>NW_013952693.1:64584-66250 GCF_001266775.1 Austrofundulus limnaeus
GTGTGTGTGTGTGTGTGTGTGTGTGTGTGTGTGTGTGGATGCACATGTATGAGCAGCAGGGGCAGGGAAGTGGTGGAGGTAGTTTGCTACAGGGGTTGTTCAACACTTAAATCTGGGTGCAGAGAGGATGAAGGATAAGTCCAGGATGACTGAAGCGGATTGACATTACACAGACATGTTGAATGAATGCAAGTATCTACACACACACAGTTGGATTTGAAATGAGAAGTGAGGTCAGATGGGATTTCAGTTAATCTCTCTCTAAAGTAAAACCAACATTTATTTTATTTTAAGTGTTTACATTGTGACTGCTGACTTACTTGGCATTGAAAATGTTTTTTTTTTCTGAAGCTGGAGATGCTTTTTTACTATTTCCTCTATGGATTGAGTCAGTCAGGCTTTAAATATAAAGCTGACAGATGGGACAAGAAATGATGTTTATAAATGGTATCTAATTCAGRTGTGAATTTTGAGTAAATTATGCATTACGATGTCTACAAATAAAGGTCACATTTAAAGAATGTTGCAAAATTATTTGTTTCTCACAGTGTGAACATTAGTGCTAATCAGACATAATTTTTTTTTATTTTAGATTCCATCTGTTTGCTTCTGTGTCTGTTAGAAGCAAAGTGATTATGAATTTTAGTGAACTGTCACAGGAACGTATTCAAAATGTTTGAATAACTCACAATAAATGAAAATGGTAAACACTTCATTATACTCCATCCATTATCTTTACCTGCTTCTTCCTTTCAAGGTCACATGGTTTACTGGTCCAGCAGTCACTGTGCGAGGGGTGGGTTACACCTTGGAGAGGTTGTAAGTCCATCACAGGGCCACATAGAGACAAACRACCATTCTCTCTCACACACACCTAGGGACAATTTAGAGTTACCAAATAGCCTAACATTCATATTTTTTGGTCTGTAGGAGGAAACTGGTGTACCAGGAGAAAATCCATGCATGCATGGAGAGAATATGAAACCTCCACTGTGTCCATCAATCACTATGCAAGAAGTGAGGTACACCCTGGACAAGTTACAAATCCATCACACCTCATTTTTACTTTGATAAATCCATAAAAGAACATTAACACTTAGTATACCTTGAATGAAAGCATATTGCCTGCCACTTTTACTTGTTTTAGTCAAACCTTGATACTATACACAATTTTATTTGATCTTGTGAGTTCTGGCATGATGTATTATTACTGATGTGATACAGGTACCACCACAAAGTAATTTCTACAATCTTTACAATTGACTTATTAAACTTTAGCCATGTTTTTGTTGGTTAAGGCTTATTGGTCATGGTGGCCATCTTGAAATAAGTCAGTCTGCCACAGGACAGTTGTGGCTACAATGTAGCTTACCACCATCATTGTGTGAATGACTGTAGTGTAAAGTGCTTTGGAACACTTGGATTAGGCGCTACATAAGTTCAGGCCATTTACCATTTAAACAATGTTGTTGCACAATGTGTGATACTGAAAACAACTCACAGCTACAACCACACTATATTTTAGCATTTAGGGCTTCAACTAATGATTATTTTTAATAATCGATTAATCTGCCGATTATTTTTTCGATCAATTAATCTGCCAAATCAATAAAATGCTTAATCACATGAATATGAGTATATAGTATAAATTTATTTAATTCCTGTA
>NW_013952693.1:67883-75512 GCF_001266775.1 Austrofundulus limnaeus
CAAATGGTGGATTTAGGTGCACCCCTCCCTCCTCCGCCCTGCACATTTTTCCTCCTCGCGACGTGGCTTGCATCAAATCAGACCGTCTTTAAAAAAAATAATGTGTCATATACTTTTTTTATCATATCTTCGGATCTACTTGGTCTAACAACACAATTCAAAAAAACTTGTTTAAAGTTCGAAGTCTCTGCTTTTCACTCGAGAGTCTCAGAGAGGGCGGATCTTTACAAGTAGAGATTTTTTTTCTTTCCAAACTTTATTTAGGTCAGCCAGCATTGACAACGCTCTGCTCGTGATGTAAATGGCTCCTCGACATAGTGAGGGATGCATAAATCGCRCGACATCATGATTTGATGATGAAATTATTTGCCAACGCCTTTAATAATAGATTTTTATTGATTTTATTGATTTGTTGTTGCAGCTCTAAGCCTGGTATCTGCAAAATTGACTAAGTAGGGTTGCTTTTTTTTCTAGGCTAAAGTTTATTATCTATAGTGAAACTCTTGAATTGGGTTGAAATGGGTTGATTGGGTTGGGTCCAAATGTTAACTAGTTGTAGTTGTACATTCAATGACTGCTTTCTGAAACTGTCACTTAAATATATCCAGTGGTTTAATAAATACGATGAGCTTTTTTGAAATGCTTGGAAAAAAACATATTTTGGCAATATTCCTTCATTCAAAGTACACTAAGTCTTATGTTTGTTTATGGATTCATCAGTCAATTGGGTAAAATTGTGAGTGACTGAATTGTTAAGGTCCTGTCTTGCATATATCTRCTATATGCAACAATAAAATACACAAGCTGAGGAAAAAAACTAAATAAAAACAGTTAAAAATAAATGATAAAAAGGCAATGTCTAGCTTATATCTGTTAATTTTTATTTTATTTTTTTTATTTATAATCCCTTTTGTCAGATTCTAGTTATTTCTGTGACCATTGTGGGTTTTCTTTCATTAAACAAGAGGTACCAACAGTTTTGGCCACATGTGTAAAAGATCAGACTTTGGTCCCTAAAATACTAATAATCTCAACAAGGTCAGTAATTATACCAAAAAACACAAAGGAATGTGGCTTTCTTACTCCATCACCATAAACAGAAGCACACACCTGTTCACACACACACACACACACACACACACACACACACACACACATTTGTTCTTCTGTACTCATGGGGACTTTGCATTGACTCCCATTCATTTTTCAGTCATTTCTATTGCCTAACCCTGACGCCTTACCCGAAACCTAACCACCCCTGTACATACCTAACCCTAAACTTAACCTAAACGTAATTCAAACCTTAGTCCTAAACCTAACCCCTGACCCACTAACGGTTTTTCCTCCAATGGGGGCCGAGCTTTTGTCCCCATAAGGAACAGTAAGTCCTCACAAGGCTGCCTTTACTGGTAAAATGGTTAAAAATTGTCACCACCAGTTAATAAAAACATGTTTAAACACACCCAGTTGCTAACAACAGCAAGAAGATGAAGGGGTGAGAATCAGGGGGTGGCGGTAGGGAGGAGTGGTGAGGGATAGAGGAGCAGGTATTTTATTGATTGATGAGAAGATATTGATCTGTGAGAGATGGAATGATACGTTTGGACACATACTGGGCAAGTAAACACAAAATAAAAAAAAATAATTTAGGGAGAATGGATAGGGAAAGGAGAATGGGGACAGGCGATATGCTATAGACCAATGAAAAGATAATTATCCCATTGACACATTTGTAGCAATGGGGCTATAGGAAAGCACGCGCATATTGAAACACCCATCCCCTGTGATAGGCACTTTGAAGAGTGATGAAAGGGCAATTATCAGGATGTGTGCTGTAGAAGCTTGAAGCACAGTGTTGAGTGCCTTTGGGGAATGCTGGGAGTAGACCAAACCAGGTGGTGGTACTTTGTCACGTACTAACAGAAACACATGAGCACTCATCAGCAGACGAGAGGCAGCTAACAGGCCAGTCTGCACATATTCACGTGTCAGTTAGTAATCACACAGCATGACCTTGTTTTCCCTAACTGCTTAGGCTTGTCAGAAACACTCACTGCAACGTGCATCACTCACTTCCCTGACATCTGTCTTTGCATGTGTGTGAGAACGAGGGCGTGGGTGGTCAACAAGAACGTGTGYGTAAAACCCATCTCCATCACTGCCTCCTGGAATGACAGCCGGCCCATCATTAACCTCACCATAAGACTTCATGACATGTCTGCTTCCTGCGGCGGCCATTTTCTCTTTCTACCCRTTAGCCATGGTGTTTATCGACCTGAAGTAGACAAATGATGCAGRAACACAAAAGACAAATTATTAAATTCTAAATGTTCTCAAAAGTGCCCCTTCTAATGATTATTAATCCCGTGGCAGCCAGTGTACCAATGCACAAAGCTTAACTCAAGATCACCAGATCAATTTGGGTTTAAACATCAATGTTTCCTCATCAGATTCAAAGTGGACAATGATCTGTGACAAGTCAGGGGCAAACTCCTTTCCAACCGGCTATGATCAAGCTAGAAAAGACGTCAAGCAGAAAGGGAGGATATTCCCTCCTAAATAGAGGGGAAAGAGTTGCAAACAGGTCACCTTAAATCGTGAATGACCTTTCAGAGCAATCACAATTTATTGTGTCATTAACACTGGGGGACATAATGAAGATATAGAGTCTTGTTCACAAATGAGGGTACGAAGTAACATTCCAAGCCTTACCATAGTCAGGAGGTRTGGCTYWTGACCAAAAGAACAAGATTCTCTGGATACAACTGACTGAAATTGGCTTCATTGGTACAGCGGCCGAGCACAGCCTTAGGGATAAAGTAAGAAACTCCATCATTTTAGGRGACTTCAGAATAAAAYCAATGTACCTCTGCATTGACAGGAGTCATTTAAGGTGATCTGGGCATCTGATTAAGCTGCCTGATGCATGCAACCCTTTGGAGGTTTTCCAGGCACATCCCACTAGGAGGAGACCCCAGGGCAGACCYAGAACTCACTAAAGACATTATGTGGTCTCTCTGGTCTGGGCACGTCTTCTGAGTCTCCCACTTGCAAATGAAGAGAATTGCTGAGGAAAGGGGTTCAGTGTTTTCCTCTGTTGCCCAACCACACTCAAGTGGCAGAAAATGGATGGATAAGAAACATTCAAAATTGTGTTCTAATTAACACAGAACCTGTGTTTAATTTCATTCAGCAGCCTCTCAATTCATTGAATTTGATATTTTATGTTAAACAAACCCCTGATATGTTTGCAATATATGTATGATTACGTGTCAGTCAAGAATTTGCTGGACGTGATATATTTTGCGATTGYGCTTTAACCTGCAGTTCATTCACAGTAGTTTTGTGTCTCTATTGCACATTTATTTTGTCACTGTTAATGACATAATAAACTTGAATTGTTCTGAGAGGTTGTCCCCAACTCAATGTGGCACTTCCTCCGGTTGGTAAAYGCTTTGACTCTCTTCAAACAGACAAACCTTTTCACTGCCTCTTGACATTGGGTCATATGATGTCTGATAAGAAATTGACACGTAATTTGTCTAATTTCTGTGTCTATCTCTACCCCGGTGAAGACACGAGTGTTGAAATGATAGTAGTTTATTCTGTGTGCAACAAAACTAAAATAAATTGATTAGTGAGCTCTAGTCCTCTTTTATTTTTAGACATTTGTTGTTCTTTAGCTGCAACAGTAAATCTGTGTGGTTCTTTAGAAGCAACAGATTTACTCACCAGAAGGTGTGCAAAAACAATATTATTTGTAAGTTTAGTTATAAATTAAAAATACTTAATTTCACTCAAAATACCCTTTTAAAGAAATTTCAAGGGATGCTCATTGAGCTACTGTCAAAAATATTCAAATTACATCAACKTTTTTTGTAAACCTATAGTAATTTTGGAACTCAGACTAAATGATATGCATCAAACATTCAGTGTGCAAAAACTGWGAGTCATAATAATAATTAAAATATCAATTCTTCAGGGGCATTTCAAGAACACAGTTTGATTCACATTTATGTGTGTACTCCAGTAGCAAGGTTTAATTGGTTTGTTGGTATTGTTGCAGCAAACCTAGCATCCTGTGGGAGCCTGGTGGTGGTATAACCATGATGTAGGCCTGTGCAAARTGGTGYATTGGAGAAATTAGCAAATTCTGACATAGTCATGTAACCAACCTAAGACTAACGTATGTGACAGTAGATATGGGCTATGACTGGGTGATTTTCTAGCACATAGCTGCATWCTAGCAGGATCCAAGAGAGTCATAGCAGGACTGCACCAGTGCATGGTGAAATTGTGGGGGTTTCTGGATTCACTGGGAKTTTWTACAGKTGCAGTCTGAGTGGTCCTTTTTCTGAATGTGCAATTGACATGTAGAGTGAAGTGAGGGCACATGACAGTATATAGGGACATGGGAAATAATAGAAAACCTTTGTGGCTAGTACAACAAATATGGTTTCACAAACTTAGAAGATCGTGTGATGTTTGTTACTATATGTATTATTGCAATTACTCTAAATCTACATTTTTCTCACCATCTCTTCTGTCATCACTGTCTTCTAAACTAGATGTGGGCATTAAGGGAAGTTAGCTACCTGTACATTATGTTTTAGGGCACTATATTTTGTATTCTTTCTGGTCTTGGTCTTGACTCGGTCTTGATCTTGACTTGATCCAGCCCCTAAAAGTCTTGGTCTTCTCTCTGTCTCAGTACACTCTGGTTTTGGTCTTGACTCAGTTTTGGGTCAGGTGGTCTTGACCACAACACTAGTAYTTTGCTTGAGAATAACATTTGGTTAATCCAAAAGACTGTAGCTAATATTGACTAAATCACTTTGTGTGAAGATCAAATAAAGAATTCTGCTACAATTAAGTCACAGGCAAGTATTTTGGTAAAGAGGCCAGGAGCACTGTATAGGGGTATACTGGACCATAGAGGTAAAAATTAGRACAATTTCAAGGGCCCCTGATTGACCCCCTCCCAGCATTTAATTGATGAAGGAAAATGTTTAGCAAACTATTCATATATTCAATATGTCCCTGTATGTTTCACCACACTTTAACAACAGATGAGTCAGAGTCAGCTGCAGTCCTAACTCATCCCTGACCCAGTGAAAAAGGTCCACATTGTTCAATGACATTTCAGTTAGCATCATTGCAGGGAGTCTATGGAGACATCTGTCTCTCTTGCTCTTTTTTACACAATAAAACTGAAATATTTATGACTGACAGGAATTCAACCAATCATTAAAAAATAATAGCAATAAAAACARCCTCCTGTCTGAACTGTAGGATGGAATGTTGTAAACAGTGAGTATCTTACCTTAGTTTGCATTACAAATGATAAAAAAATAATCAACTTTGATGCTTTCATTTAGATTGAATTATGACCATTAAACTACATCTGTTAATACAGATTTTATTATTCTCATCATTTCTGAGAAGCTTGCTTGATGATGGTAATATATATTTAATTTAATTTGAATGCAAAGTTATACATGTTATGAGTTATAATTTTGTAAATGGTATAGAGTTATTAATCCATATATGTGTTTTTTTATGTTTCAAGAATGTTTAAATATATTTTCATTTTGAATTTTTGCAATAAAAATAGAGAATAAAATATGACCTTCAGTGTATTTTTATGTCTATTTTTAATCTTGATTTAAATAGTGAATTGCATACCGTTTACAGACTGTTGTACAGTAGTAAACATTGTGTTACCAGTATTGGACGAAAGGAAGCAAGACAGTTTCAAGCCTTTAAAATTTGTAACACAAARCTTTTGCTTGGTCAGCTCAATTCTGGAGATGTTGGATGATACATCTAGTGAAAACAAGGATGTTAACAAATAAATTCAACACTATTCTGGCAATTTAGTGATAGTTTTACAGTTGTGGTTTTAAAATAAAATCCTGAGTCCTCGATGTCCGAGACTGAGACAGGACCGAGTACAAATGCGGTGGAGTCTTAGACAAGAAGACTGAAACCATCAAAAAGTGATTTTAAGATGGGTCTCAGAACCAAGACTAGTCTTGAGTACTACAACACTGCAGRGTACAAATGCATTGTGTTTGAAGGTTTATGTGTTACGGCAGTCCAAGCAGTCCTTTGTGATCCTGATATTGTGCTCACTGAAACTGTGATGATGACAAAGTTTTGCTCAGCCCTTCCTAAGAGTGTAGCAGCATCATGATTGCCTTTTCCAAACATGACACAATCCAGCCATGTTCTATTAGGTCATGYAGGTCAAGGAGAGTGAAGCAATGTGTTAACTCTGTGTGGAGGGGATGAAAGAAATRAAACAAATCTTACATGTCAGATTAGATATAAAGTTTCTGAAAGGAAAGGAGCTGACCTAGATGCACTTTTGTAATCCAGTCTGCCAGCTTTGAAAAAGGGCCGAGGTTCATAAAATTTAAAGTTTGGCTCAAAAAATTGCTGTTGTTTAAGTCAACTAAAGTGTACTGGGCTAAAAATATATTCTCTGCACACCATCAGTGCCTATAGTCCACACAATCTCCTAAACGACCCTGGTATCAATAATCTATGAATAAAACTGCTTCAAAGATAGAAAAAAAAGGTTTTAGAGGTTAAGACCATTTAAGTTTGATGCATGTTGTTCCTCAAAGCCACAGACATATATTGTCACTTGACAAAAGAAAAGAAAAAAGAAGCAATAATTTGAAATCTGGGCTCGCTCTGAGTGAGAATCCTTGGGCTAAGAACATCAACTCAGAGCGAGATATACTGTGGTGTCTGTGATAAGATTTACACACAGAAGGAGGCCCTAATCCAAACTACCTAACTCCTCAGATGCTGAGCTGCACAACACCACTGAGATGATTAAGCAAGATTTTTTTCAAAGATAAATGTTTTCCCAAGGGATTAGTCTTAGATAACTTTAGCTTTGAACTGACTTAGAGAGCTCGTCATCTGTGAGTGAGATCAGACATCCTCATGTGCAAAAGTTTGTCACAACTGAAACACTGCTGATGGATTACAGCATAAACAAGGAGAAATGAACTCGTAATGTTGATCATTTCTTTTTTATCATGCAGCACAATTTGTTGGTTTTAAATCCAAACAAAAACTGTTATATGTTTTCTTTTAGTTTAGAATTTCCATTTTTGAACCAAACTAAATGAAAATGGAAACAGATGCAAGAAAATCATGTATTTTTTCTGCCTGTCTTGTGAGTGTCTCTGACTTACACTGAAGTATAACAGAGGCCCATCGCACTTAATTTCCTCTCAGATTCAGTCTTGTAGCCTGCTGTTCCTGCTGCTGAATCAACATCATGGTGGCGTGAGATAACAGTGCAGTGTCAAGATTATGTCCTCAAGTGTAATTTTACCCTGCTGTACGAACCAGGAGCAGCTGCAGAGCTGGACACAAGTGTGTGTGTGTGTGTGTGTGTGTGTGTGTGTGTGTGTGTGTGTGTGTGTGTGTGTGTGTGTGTGTGTGTGTTTCTTTTTCCCTTTTATTGACTTTCAGCAGAAGCAAACAGGGAAAAAAAGTGCAGCAGTCCCTATTTCAGATCTAAGACACATTCTGATACACTTTTCTGATGGCTTCAGCTTTTCACTGTTCATTTAAGTCTTTGTTAGTTCTTGATTTATATATATA